>NW_007733486.1:91646-95154 GCF_000696425.1 Galeopterus variegatus
TTGTCAGCACCACGCTCAGCCAGTGAGCAAACTGGCCATCCCTATATGGGATCCAAACCCGGGGCTGTGGTGTTATCAGCACCACACTCTCCCGAGTGAGCCACGGGCCGGCCCCGCACATAAATATTTTTAAAGTACTAAAGTGATAATATACCGAGAAGAAAAGTTTTAATTTTAAGAATGAACAATATTACAAATACATAGGCAGGAAAAAAAAATGTCAATAACAAAATAAAACTAACAAGTACTTCATCACAAAACAAAAACAAACAAAAAAGTAATCACTTTACCTACCTGTGAGTGAAGAAACATTAATCTAATATTAGGCTTCTTGTCTACAATATGAAAACTGAGAAAATTCATAAATTATGGTTTATGTGATGAAGAGTTTTTAAAACAATAATTCTATATCGAGTCAAATTAGTCAATCATACTTGAAGGAAAGACAAGTCCATTATCAGGATAATTTAATATAATCCAATAATTTGGTACATAAATTATTGAAAATGGCCAATTTTGCGACAATGATAAGAAGTCAGAAGACATGCAAATATAGAAAAAGTGTGGTCCATGCACTAGAAATAAAGCAGGTAAAAAGTACTACTTTTGAGTGGGCCTAGATGGTGGATGCAGAAGAAAAGACTCTGAAAAGGCTTTTATAAATATGCTGAAAGAACTAAAAGTAACTATATAGAAAAGTTAGAGAAAAGTGTGAAGACAAAGACTCATTGCCTAGTAAATAACAATAAAGTGACAAAATTACTTTTTTAAAGACAAATGATGGTTTTTGAGTCGAAAAGTACCATGACCTAAATGAAAAATTCACTAGAAAGGCTGAAGAGTAGATTTGAAAAAAAAAAAAAAAAACAAAATTGAATATAACCAATAGAGATTGTACAATTTTTGAGAGGGAAAAAAGCACAGAGAAAAATATGCATAGCCTCAAAGAAATGTGGAACTTGAGTGATTACACTAACATATACCTACTGAAAGTGCCAGAAAGACAGAAAAGAAAAAATGAGTAAAAAATTAAAAAGAAGTGACTACCTTCCAAATTTGATGAAAACCGTAATCTACACATTCACTAAGCTCAATGAATTCTAACATGGATAAATGCAAATAAATCTAGACCCAGGCACATCATAGTCTAAATATTGAAAGCCAAAGGTAAAGAGAAAATCCTGAAAGCTAAGAGAAATGATTCTTCATTGATGAGGTAATCCCAACAAGATTAACATGTGACTTCTGATTAGAAGCAATGGAGGACAGAAAGTAGTGTGACAACACATTCAAATTGTTGAAAGGAAAAAAAAAAAACAACAAAAAACTATAAAACAAAAATTTTATATCCAGCAAAACTGTATTTCCAAAGTGAAGATGTAATAAATACATTCCATACAAACAAAAACTGAGAAAATTTGTGGCTAGCAGTACTGCCTTATAAGAAATACTGAAGGGAGTTCTTCAGACTGAAAGGAAGTGACATTGTACAGGAATTGTAATACACAAACACACACACAAAAACACTGATAAGAAGGTAGACAGAGAAAACTAAATAATTGCATTTCTTCTCCTTTCTTCTCTTCACTGACTTAAAAAGAAATTGCATTACCAGAGGCAGGGAGGAGCAGGGGTGTGGGCAGAGGAGAAGTAGGGCTAGGCTAACTAGTCCAACATCTACCCTAAGGGAACCATTGTGCAGCATATGCATGTATTGAAACAAAACACTGTACCTCATAACAATGCACAAATAAATGTTAATATAAAAATGCATAAAATAGTATTTATCAGATTGTATTTCTGGGCATGTAACATGTGAAAATGTCACATATTTGACAATAAGGCACGAATGAGGGGTGTGGGAATAAAGCTTCAATGTGTTGAAGTGAGTAAATGATACCAAATGATAAGTTGAATACACAGGTAGAGATGAAGAGAACTAAAGATAGTGAATAAGAAGGTTAAAACAATTATAAATATGTTTATGCTCTCCTTTTTCTCAGCTTCTTTAAATGACATAAGATGATACAAAGCAATAATTAATTATACCACTGTAGTTTTAAATTTGTAATATATACAGATGTACTATCTATAACAGTAATAGTACACAATGTAGGGGAAGAGAATGGAGCCATACAAGCTTAAAGGCTTTGCACTTTACTGTAATTAAGTATAAATTTGAGTTAATTTATAATATGTATACTGTAAGCCTTAGATGTATATTGTAAGGAAATAACTCAAAATGTATTTAATAATAATTAAATGGATTAAAAGTTAAACACTGGAACATATTCATATGATACAAAATAAAATAATAAAGAAGGAATAAAGGAATAAAAGACACATGTAAAAAAAGGACAAATGCTAGATATTAGTCCAGCTACATCAGTAATAACGATAAACAGGGATAGATTAAACAATCTAATCAACAGGCGGAGATTTCCAGACTAGAATAAAAAAATTCCAACTATATGCTGTCTATAGTAGGCACACTTCAGATTCAAAGTTAGTTTGAAAGTAAAAGAATGAAAAGAGATAAACCTTGCAAACCGCAGCAAAAAAAGAGATCATTATGTTAACATGAGACAAAATGGACTTCAAGACAATAAATATCACAAGAGATAAAGAAAAGCATTTAATAATGATGAAAGGATCAATCCATCAGGAAGATATCACAATTAAAAACATTCATGCATCTAAAAACAGGGCCCTAAACTTCATGAATCAAAATGACAGAATTAAAGGGAAAAATATACAATTTAAAATGTACTCTAACAGACAAACTAAAATAAACATAAAATTCTCTGGAATGGGAAAATTTTTATAATAATATTATAAATAGTTTAAGAGGACTAAAAGTACTAGTCAACCATTTACAAATAGAGCTTGTTCTAAGTTATTATTCAAATGTTTCTTAAATTAATATTAAAAAGAGCCTCTTCAATAAATGGTGCTGAGAAAACTGGATATCTTATGTAGAAGGATGAAACTTGATCTGTACCTCTCACCATATACCAAAATCGACTCAAAAAGTATTAAAGACTTATAAGACCTGAAACTTTACAACTCCTAGAAGAAAAGGGGAAGCGCAGGGAAAAGAGTCTAGGATCTAAAACTTGACAAAGACTTTATGAATAAGACAGGAAAAGCACAGACAACAAAAGAAAAAATAGACAAATGTAATTATATCAAACTAAAAAGCTTCTGCACAACAAAGGAAACAATCAACAGAGTGAGAAGTCAGCCTACAGAATGGGAGAAAATATTTGCAAACTACACATCCAAAAAGGAATTAATATCCGGAATATTCAAGGTTTTTAACAGTAAAAAACAAATAACTCGATTAAAAAATGGGCAGGGCTGAGCCCATGGCGCACTCGGGAGAGTGTGGTGCTGGGAGTGCAGCAGCGCTCCCACCGCCGGGTTGGATCCTATATAGGGATGACCGGTGCGCTCACTGGCTGAGCGCAGTGCAGCTGGTCTCAAAAAGGACAAAAAAAAAAAAAAA
>NW_007733486.1:95829-97760 GCF_000696425.1 Galeopterus variegatus
AAAAAAAAAATGTTCAGTATCACTAATCATCAAGGAAATGCAAATCAAAGTCACTTTGAGATATCACCTCACCCCAGTCAGACTGGCTATTATAAAAAAGACAGAGAATAACAAATGCTCGTGAGGATGTGGAGAAAGTAGAACCCTTCTGCACTGTTCGTGGGGCTGTAAGTTAGTGCAGCCATTACAGAGAAGAGTATGTAGGTTCCTCAAACAGATATATTTATTTTCTTATTCTAAATTCATATTTCATCTTCAGAATATTAATTGCACACATATGCTGAAAAATATTAGAATTCAGTTTATAAACAAACAATAGGTGTTGAATGAGCAACTAAGCTACTGACATAACTATATTTCTCAGAAAAAGAGAAGTGGTTTAGTAGAGAAAATTGGCTTTAAAAAATGAGGTTTTTTTTTTTTTTTAAGTGTTTTAATTTAACATTTGTACTAGTAACTGTTTTTATGTTTTTTGGAGGAAATAAAAATAAATGTTTTATCTCATACAGAAATGGGGTATTTTACACAATTTTTCACTCATTGTTTCAAAATTTTCTCCCAACATTTATATATTGACGAATTACTGAAGCATAATTAAACTCTCCACTCTGATACAACTCTATTCTGAGATTACTATAATACTTAACAATGAACAGAACATGATTTTTTTTGCATACGAATTACTCTTTTTTTTTTTTGACCGTTAAGGGGATCGCAACCCTTGGCTTGGTGTCGTCTGCACCGCGCTCAACCAGTGAGCGCACCGGCCATCCCTATATAGGATCCGAACCTGTGCCGGGAGCACTGCTGTGCTCCCAGCACTGCACTCTCCCGAGTGAGCCAAGGGGTCGGCCCCAAATTACTCTTTATGAAACATATCAGAGCGTGAAAAAACAAAATAGGGCAACATTCCATGCCTGTACTTTGCTTATTTAATCATAGAACTAGAAGATGTTGATGGTACATGCTTCATTCAACAACACGGGTGATGTATAAATAATTGTGTTGATATAAAATTTTTAGAGATCTGAGGAGGAAAGTACCTTTCTTAAAAAGACACCTTGTACACACTAGTATAGATTTTTGGATGAGTCCAGCACCTGACCTTTACATCAGTCCTGGTTCAGTGAATTGAATGAGCATTTTGTATTTAACTGTATTACTAAGTTGTTAAACAATTATTAGATTTATTATTATTATCATTATTTTCAGTAACAAAAGCAGCAGAAGAGCCATCATGGCAAAAAAGCTTGCACATCTTGATTCCAATTTTAACGTTGACTGATTTTTAAAATGGGAAATTTATTGAAGGCTAATCTTCCATTTCAACAAGCTGTGGCATGTCCAGAAGAGAGTGGCCAGAATTAAAACTATCTTTAGCAATGACTGCAATAAGTAGGTATTTATCTTTAGGAAACAGTACAGAAATTTACAGCTGGAAAAATACTGTATTCAGCATTCATGTATCTTTATGTTTTGCAATCTCACTACTATGGAGTTCTCAGCTTCCACATGTGTATGTGCCTGAGAAGTTTCTAAGACAGCCAGTAGGGATGCCAATAGTTGGGGCTCCTAATTTTCCACTTACTTTTCATATAAAAAAACATTCTATGACTAAGTGTTTTTAAACTTTTCCTTTTATAGATTTAAAAGCTTAAGAGCAGATATGAAAGAATGTACATGAAGTCACACAGAGGAGAAATGAAAGGTAATATGGAAAGTAAAAACCTGTGTTCAAATATTGAAAAAGCTAACAGGGACTGTATTGAATAGACGTCAGTCAATGGAGTCCCATAGGACAACAATAGTATCAGTAGATGCAAGATAAAAGTTAAAGAAAAATAAACTACTGTTCTAGTAAAAGAAAAATAAAAGTCTTGAAACTTAAGTCGCCTGAAGATCAGATGGGCTGCCACTTTAGTTTCAGTGAT
>NW_007733486.1:99401-99704 GCF_000696425.1 Galeopterus variegatus
TAAACTATGATAGAAATACAGGTTATCAACTATTTAGTTTATATACCTTTTTATTTCTTTCTTTCTTTATTGAAACATAATTGATTGTACATGTCTGTGGGGTACAGCATTGAACATCCATACCTGTGTGCAATATGTAATTTTTCTTGAACACAGATTTTCCTATTAAGACTCATTACAGTCTGGTTTTGTTATGCCTACATATGGAGTACATTATTCTTTGTGTAAACGTAGTATTTATCAATGTACATTGGAAAGGGGGAATTCTATTTTTAATATGACAATGCACAAACTGTGGACAGC
>NW_007733486.1:101648-102818 GCF_000696425.1 Galeopterus variegatus
CTTCCTTCCTTCCTTCCTTCCTTCCTTTCTTTCTTTCTTTCTTTCTTTCTTTTTTCTTTCTCCTCCCTCCCTCCCTTCCTTCCTTCCTTCCTTAGGATAGAATGAGTGTTAAGACTCATGATTCCTATGACATATTCTGCCAAATATTAGCAATTCCCATGTATCACTGTTTTTGTTTTCCTTATCAGACACTGTATTATGCACTTCAAGTTGATAATCTATTAAATCTCCAAAGTATTCAATGAAGCACATTTTATTATCCCCCATACAAATGAGAAAATGAGATACTGAGAGAAAAAGATCACGTGGTTTGTTAATATAAGACCTTGAATTCAGATCAGATTTATATCCAGCCCCACAACATGCTTCTCATCACCACACAACACTACCCATTTGCCTTCTGTTCTTTGCACTTTTCTCTCTTCCCTGCAGGGCTTCCCCCATCTTTATTTTCTTCCATTTTTTTATCATTCTCTTTTCCTTGGCCTTCGTCTCATTCTCCATAATATTCTAGGGCTGGAGATTTAAAGTTCAGTTGGACCAGGAGCCTGCACTCAAATAATTCACAATTTCCATCTTTATTTTATCACAATGTGATATATGTATTTTGTTATCCACTAAATAATTATAAATAAATCAATGAATGAAATAAATGAACCTCTACTTAACCTAGATTAAACTCAATTCCCAGGTCAATTTTTCTAATTAAACACATACTAAAAATACTCTCTAAATTCTCAAGTCAGATTTTACTCAGGTTAATTTTTCTGTAATCTGATATACTTACTTCATATTACAAATGTTATAGTTAAATATTTAAGGCATATAAGAATAAATAATCGACAAATTTGTGGTTTTCATAAAGAGAAAACATATGTATGGACAATGCCTTATTACCAATAACAAAAGTACCTTTTCTTAAGGTAATTGATAAAATGTGCTTAAATCACAAATGGAAAGAAATCATCTGAATAAATCAAGGATAATAATTTTCTTTTCCAATGAATTGTAGAAAATTAACTTTTAGAGTGTATATGTAAAAATAGATAGACAATAGATAGATATATAGATAAAACAGTTGAAATAAGAGAAAGTTGTGGTAAATATACTCAACCAGCAAGTTAATTTTTTTATACAGGTTGTTGACATGTTTGATATGAGTATCGTAAT
>NW_007733486.1:103833-106069 GCF_000696425.1 Galeopterus variegatus
TTTAATGCAAACATTCTTTTCTGAATTTTGCGATGGCAGGATTGTTTACTTAGGGCACTTTTCTAGGTTGTAGGAGCAGAGCAAATTTTAGAAAAACAACCCTTTTAAGCAAATGCATTTTGTATTCCAATGTACTGAAGGCATAGCATATCTCGTAAATTCTGTATTTCGTGATTAGCTGTCTCGCTTGAGTTGAAAATAAAAAAGAGATGTAACAGGACAACATTAACCCTATCTTATAATTAAGTCATCAGATACCTGGATGTCTACTTTTTTCTGTCAGGTGTAAGATAAAAAGAGGAAAACCTAAAAAAAATGAAAATGAAAGACTATGCTTTTAAGTATTACATAAATCCAAATAATAAATGCAAATTTTGTGGAGGGTATTACAAGTAGTTTACTTATATTATTCTTTTTCTAACTCAATTTCCCCACACCAAAAAAAATGTATGAATCAATTATTGATATTACATCTACTTTGTGGATGAAGAAACTGAAATTCCGAGGTATTTTGATTCATGGTCGTGCCTATGGTAAAACAGTATAACATTTAGAAGTTGCGTTCAGTTTCAAGTAAGAATTTCAAAAAACGGTGGCTCATGTGATAAGTCTGGAGGAAGTCATTGCAGGTCTGGGACGATGGCTGCATGATGTCATCATAGTTCTGGACTTCTCTCTTTGTAAGAGCTCAGCCATCCTCAGATGTGTTTTGATCTTCACTGTGAAAGCTTCCACACAGTGTTTTCCTAGACTGGAAGAAAGAAAAGGGAAAGAATCAAAACATAAGTGCTGTTATTTTACTCCTTCATTTTAGAAACCTTTCTTAGAAAACCCAGTCAACAATTCCACTTAAATTTCATTGTCCAGAAATATGTCATATGAATTATAATATACTTTTTATATTCACACTTTGCAGTTATAAACAATATCATAATACTTCATTATGAAGAAAAATGCAAGAGTATTTTTTCAGGTAACCGAAAGACTTGTCCCTAGGTGTTAAGAAGAAAAGCTAGGATTTGAAATTTGGTTTGTCCAATTCCAAACTCAAGGATCTTACTCTCTATTTTATAGATTATCATTTCATTTTTCTAGTTTACGGCAACTCTTAAAAACTTATAGTATAGTAGAGTGCTATAGTAATACTTTATTAAATGGCTGTTTACATGTATTTGAAAAGTATGCATATTAACTAAATTGATAGCAATTAGATGGATCTTAGAAAGCTACATAAATATATTGGCACACAGAGCATATGTGAGTATTTTAATTTTTTAATTTTGTTTTGCGACTAGATCCCATAAAGTATTTGCAATTTGTCAGGTTAATCATTCTTGAGTAATCTACAATTCAAATATCTGATGGCCATTTTGAAATTCAAAAATGGAAGAAATATACTCTGTAGGCATGACACAATTGCCTTCAGGTATTAAATAATGATAACTATTACCATAGCAATTTTTTTATTATGATTTTCATTCTCCTATCATTGTAGAGCGTAAAAACCTACCTCTGCAAATTGCAAGGAGCAAAGTTAATGTAAATGCCCAAACTGCTTATTGTTTCAACTTTTGATTCTTTGCTCTCCAAATTCATACTCTACAAACCTATTTACTTAACTACTGACATATGGAAGAAATAAAATAATTTTGTGATCATGATCATTTGGATAGTTGTTCTTAGTTCTTGTTAGGAAATCAAGTAGTTCAGATGTCATATTGATTAGAAAGACTACATTAGTATTTAGCCGTCTTCTAAAAGTGAATTGGTAATTTTCAAAAAAAATACTAAGATAAATACATTCAAAAGAGAATCATTTGTCTGGAATATGATGGTGCAGAAAATCAACATAGTATTTTTATCACTTTAGGAAAAAGTGAGAAAATATTTTGAAAATACTGGTATCTAAAATCTTTAGGTAAAAATTTGTCAAATCAAGTATTGTTTATTCATATCATAAATACTGAGTATTTTGCTCATTTATTCATATCACAAATACTGATTAAGTATATATTTTACATTAGGCAATAGTCCTTTAACCTGATAAAGATGGTCTTTATCTCAGAAAGTGTTGAAAAAGTTAGCTGCAAGAAATTTATAGGCAAAAACTATGTGTTTTCATTATACCTGTGTTCATAGCATTCAACTTTGTGATCAGCATGAAATAGAGATACAATATATCTGGATAAATTAATAAACAAAATTTATCAAAATGAATTGGTTAAGGACTATTTAT
>NW_007733486.1:106785-107533 GCF_000696425.1 Galeopterus variegatus
ATATATCTGGATAAATTAATAAACAAAATTTATCAAAATGAATTGGTTAAGGACTATTTATTTATGCAGACTTTTCTTAATGATCATTAAAGGAAGTACAGGATAGTCTACTTATTATTTTCTGTTTAGAAAGATTTAAGATTTCCAGAGTTCCCTGATGTTTAATGATGCTACAATGTAATCCACAGATGTTTACGCACACATCTGCAAGTCCTTTTTCTTTATTCAGTTCTGGGAGACCAGTTAACGTACTGAGAAGGAATTTAGATTTTATTACATTCTGGTGCTGCTTAAAGACAATATTGCTTAAATCTTTTCTAATTGTTTCAAAAGTTGTAGATCAGACAATTAGAAGTAAAACAGCTGTGTATCTGTTGCCTACAATACTGAAAAGATTCGTTTTCCTTCTCTATTGCTGTCATATCAAATAAATAGGCTGAGAGTTTATCTGTGATAAATGCACTCTATTTAATGCAATGGGACAGTCCCTTAATTTGAGCCACTAGCATAGTAGCAGCCTAAATCTCCTTCTGCTGATTTAATTAGCATAATCTCCCTGTTAATCACTTTGCATTTAAACTTTTGGAGTCTCACTCTGAAAAAAATGTAATTATTTCATACACACACAAAAAAAAAATTAAAATGAGCTCAGTAATAAAAGTAATTTGCATTATTTTGGCAAATATTTTAAACAGCTGAATTATTCAACATTCGGTGTTGGTCTGCAGACTTAATGAGCCTTTCTAAT
>NW_007733486.1:109330-110204 GCF_000696425.1 Galeopterus variegatus
TGGGGGGGGGGGGGCTAGGTTGGTAATTGGTAAGTTTTTTTTTTTATCTTTTCTTAATTAGTCTTATCTTGTATGAAGAGTCATCTTATACGTTAATAATTGAGGCTAATTGTCACTTCTATCATGAGAGAATAAAAAAGAATATATAAAACTAGGCCATATACTCCAAGTGGATTTACATTTGGGACAGGGGTCTAGAAGAGAGGACATCTGATAAGACCAACTACATGCAGCCATTTCTCATACTGGATATTAACATGAATGTTTCTGCAGCAAACTTTTGGTTATCCTTCAGCTTATTTCTTGGTCTTCCACAGAGTTTTTCTAATAATTTATACATGATCGTTCACACACACACACACACACACACACACACACACAAAAGGATACTTCAAAATGTTCATGGAAAAATGGAATTAAAAGGTAATATGAATCTTTCTATGAACTTCTAAAGAACCCTTGTATTGATTCAACCAGCTCTCTCCTTTTTTATTTTTTTTCTACATAGGTATCTGGATAATGAATAGGGGGTCTATTTTAAGAGAGGCAGTATAGCATATTGGTTAGAATTAGAGACACTGGGAGGTAGCTGGGTTGTGTGAGGAACCTATCAGAAGATAAATACTATCACTTGTTGCTGTGAGTTATCTTATTTCAACTTTTAATATTCCAAATAATTAGTTTCCCATCCAAACTAGATGCGCATCTCTCAATATACGCTAAAATCAACTCAAAATGGATTAAATATTTAAGTATAAGACCTGAAACTGAAAAATTACTAAGACAAAGTACAGCTGAAACACTCCAGCAGCTAGGTCAGGGCTTAGACTTTATGAGCATGAAACTGAAAGCACAAGCAGCAAAAGAAAAAAAA
>NW_007733487.1:0-8477 GCF_000696425.1 Galeopterus variegatus
CTAAAACAGACTTATCTCAGTGATAAAATATTACTTAGTCTGGTTTCAGATAAGGGTGTGGGGAGAAGTATATTACCTGACCTTGTATATATCTATACAGAAAGGAAAGGAATTACTGGCCTTGAGTTTGTGTGTTTTTGTACCTCTTACTATATCCTCAGTGTCAAAATCTGGCTACCATTGTACTGATATATCCCCAGGACTAGGTCTAGGGTAGATTCTCAAACTTTTTTAAAATTAAAATTTTAAAATTAGCTTATTAATTAAATTATAAATAGATAAATGAACACAGATTATAATGATAAAGCTCAAGGAATTATCAAAAATGACCACACATGTAACCAGCATTCAGATTAAGAATCAGAACATTTCTAGAACTCCAAAGACCCTCTCTTCTCCCTTCCAGTTACTCTGCTATGCTCAGCCTCTTCCATAAAAATAATAGTAATATTGAATAAAAGTGGTTTAAAAGATAAAATTAAACATCAAATGTAGGTTTTCATAAATGGCAAGAGAATTGTCCTAAGCCATTAGCCCTACCAATTTGAAATGCCACATTTACCAGTTATTATCCTTTTGCATCTATCTGTATCCGTATCTGTTTCACTATCAACACTGCTCTTATGTATTAATCCACTTAAAACTATTTTATGTTTTGGAAAATCTCCATTCATGACTCTATTCATGACTCTTCTTTTTCCAAATATATCTGACTATTCTTGCCTAGGTATTAACCTAACTAAAATTTACCAAAATTTTTAAAAATGCATGAATTTTTATCATTGTTTAATAAATATACAAATATAGCTTAATTATGATGAAGATTGCCTTCTTTCCAAAATGAAATCCTCCCAATCATGACCTTTGTCTTCTTACGTATGCAAATCTTTTTTTGTATACCTCAATAAAATTTCTTTTAGCTTTCTTTTTATAAATTTCTTGTAGTTTTCTTTTGTAGGCCCTTTACACTTTTGTTATGTTTATCTGTAGAGAAAGCAAATTTGGGTTTCATTTTGGATGACATCTTTTATTGTCATTTTATTGTTGTTATCTAAAAAAGTATATATTATTCTGTTTTATAAGCAGTTAATTACTGGAGTTTTAATTAATTCTAATAGTTTCAAGATACTAGTATTAACTGGATAAATTTCTGCAGAAAGAAAGCCTGATGCCAACCATAGAAAACATCACTGAATAATAGTATATTCTAGGAACAATATTTCCTCTCTGCTATGCTTCATTATCTTTACCCAGGCAGTTGTGCCAACACTTAACTAAAAACTCTGAATGTTGAGATAATAAAACACAACAAGGTTTTTCCTAGTTTTCAATATTATTCCTCTTTAGCTATCCAGCAAAAGGAAAAGCGATCTAAAATTACTTTTTGTGTTCACAGATAGAACTAGAGGATTTGAACAAGAACATTTAAGAAAGAACTAAATTTCAAGAAGGACTGGGGAGAGTCAGAGGGTGGGAATGGGTTGGAAGTTGTGTGGTCCAAATGAATTAAGTCATTGCTTGAGAACTTAGAGATGGGAAATCTGACTTGGATTAGGTAACTCCTGCGAGCTGGGTTCTCTGGAAGCAGACTAAGATGGAGAGTAACCTGAAAGAAGTTTGTTAGGGATCAGCACAAGTGAAAGGTAAGAAAGGAAGCAGGAATGGCCAAGAGAGTGGCTGGGCTGCCAAGCAGATACAGCAAAGACCTCAGGTAGCTCATGGCAAGCTCTGAGGCTGAGCTGGCCCTTCAGGCTCATTCTGCTGTCGCAAGGGCATGTGCCTTTACACTCCTGTATGGAGGAGTCACTGGATACAGGCTGTTTGCAGGAAAAATGTACGGCTTTGTGCAGGGCAGCTGTATTCAGCTGAGGGAAATTTCTAGAGAGAGGTGACAGCCAAGGGCTTTTACCAGCAATAAGTGTTACACCTGGGGGGATAAGTCAGTCAGTTCTGAAGGGGGGACGTGGCCATGGCATCCAACAGTGTTACCTCTGTGGACTCGTGGAAGGTCAAATAGATACTAAAAGAATGAGTCAGACAGATGGCTTGAAGGTAGAGGCAGATTCTGTAAACCACAGACTATGGATCCAACATTATTTTCTAGCAAATTTCAAAATAAATTATTTAGTAGACATTTCTTAAGCACTTAGAGTGGAAAGTAATAACTGAGAGCCTGAATGTCATATTAAGTCACAACTATTTTCTCTGATTTCTCTGAATCAGATTGCTTAAACTGTGTCAGATAAGAAACTTGGGCATACAAGCTACGGTAACAACCCAACATAAAATAAACCATATTTTTCATTTAAAAAATAAAATATGATAATTATGAGAAAAAATAATTCAAGACCAGAGACAGCTACTGCATTAAATGTTTCTTGTCTAGATTATATATATGCACATATACACATACAAATATGTACATATGTTTGTAAATGTGTGTGTGTGCATGCACATAGCAGCCAGGCATTTGATAGAAGTCTTTTGCTTCATCCCAAGTTGGCAAAGCAATGCCTGGATGAGACTTCAGGTTGATGTGCAATGATCGTTTAAAAGTCAGTTTTGCATTATACAAGAGTAACGTTTCATGGCAGAGTTTTATCTTATGCTCTGTTCCAGTCATCCATTTTAGTAATGGTTTGAGTGATGTTACAGTTTTTATTTTTTTTATTTTTTTTATTTTTTATTTTTGGCTTTTGTCTTTTTCCGTGTCCGGCAACGGATCGCAACCCTTAGTGTTGCCCCTGTACCAGACCGGGGACCGGCAACGGGATCGCAACCCTCGGCGTTGCCCCCGCGCCTCGCTCAGCCAGTGAGTGGGAACCGGTCTGCATGTGGGATCCGAACCCTCGGGCGGGAGCGCCACCGCGCCTCCCAACTGGCGCACTCATCCAGTGCGCCACTGGGCCGGCCAATACAGTTTATTTTATATAGTCCTTGAGTGTATATGTATCAGATATAGTGTTAAGTGATCTACATACACTACATCATCTAAGGACATACTTGACATATTTACAAAATGTACAGATGATCCAAACTACAGAGAAACAGCTAATGTATTAAAGGGCAGCATGAGAATCCCAGAAGATATCCACTGACTATTGTCATAGTCTATATCAGATAAAATGAAGTATAATGATTATAAACCACAGAATTTTTTTCTAAAAGAAAATTCAAAACTGAGAGTTTCCAGGTACAAATCAAAAGCCTTCATTGTGCCGCATAATTTGGGACCAAGCTCCACTTGTCCATTTCTGCCATGAGGCAATAAATTATCTTTTTTGCTTAATCTAGTTTGGACTATTTTACTATAGTTTACAGAGAGTCCTTTCCATTTGGAATGTGATAGAATGATAAGACTCAAATGATGCTAAAAGTGGGGACAAAAATTAATCACTAACATTTAAAAAGAGAAACATTCAGATTTAGCTCACTAAAAAAGTTTGTCTAAAATTCAATCTATGTAATTCAGAAAATGCTGCCAAATAAAATAATATGTCCTAGGTTACCCAGGGTGTTCAAGGTGATGGAAAAATTTGGAGATGACATAGGCATCAGTCAGGAAAGTACACCAGCTAACCTCTGAAGTCCCATCCAACTCTAAAGACCTATGATTGTAATTAAAAATTTTATAATCAAACAATCATTTTTCCATTAAAAAGATTGTCTCATATATGGTCGATCAAATAGCTATTCTGTAATATGCCCTTAAAGTGTCCCTCCAAAGTAAAGTAAATGTCAAAACTTAGCATTATAAAAATGTATGATCATAGTTTAAATAATTTCTGCTGCATTATGAAGAGGTACTGTGGATATATGACTTAATTCTCAAAAATTTTGATAGGTTTAAATAAAATGAAGCCTATAAAAAGGTATAAAATCTCAGTGGAGATGATACATGCTAAGAGACCAGAATCTTTTGTCCCCAGTTTCCTTAAATAAGTGCCAATCTGGAGCAAGAAATCTTTTGAAAATTTAATTTGGATCATACATACCAGATTGTCTATAAAAATCATACAATAAACATTCCCCTTCAACAAAGAACTCTGAGGACATTAAGACCACTTTTTCCCAACTGGTAAGTATTGGAGAATTGAATCTAAATCATAAGTTAATGAGGAATATTTGTATTCCCGACAGCAACAGCAGGATATCTGTTCAAAATAGATGAATCAGAACACTTTTCTTTATTTCCTAGATATCAAATTTCCTAGATAAATGGAAAATTCATTTCCCTCAGGAAAATCTGGTGGTGGTGAAGATAACCATATTGAAGACATTTTATTTTATATAATTTATTTAAATATCTTTAAAGTAAGATATTTATTTTTCTAATATAATGTGAAAATATCGTCATTTTATATCACTTTAAAAGTAATACTTTAGAAATTTTAAAACTTTAACAAATAAATGGAAGAAAATTAAAATCACCTATGAACAGATGGCTACTGTTCATTACGGTACATTTGGTACATTATGGTACATTTTAAATCTTCTGTAAATTCTATTTTATGAAGGTGGAATGTCTCGATGTATACTTTCGTTTTCATTTTTAATCAACATTATTTCAAAGATACTTTTCAGTGTCACTAAAATTGACCACAATTTTAATGTCAGCACACAATTTTATTCTTTGTTCTTTAGTTCCTAGTTTGGAGAAAAACATAGATATCTTTGACCATCTGGTAAAAAGAATGAATTCCATCTCCAGAAAAATGTAAAGGCCAAAAAAATTAAATAATATTTGTGGGATTCATGGATCCCCTAAAGATCATACCCCCCGCCCCCCCATTAAGAAACCCTGTTTCAAAAAAGTCTATTCCTCATAAATGTTCTGATTTATAGTTAGGACAATGAAGAATCTCGTATTCTCCTAAACCCTATTAAGGTAGATTAAGAATAATTTCAGAAAATTTAGTCTATTTCCCTTGCACGTAGTACATATTCAATGTATTGAAACTTTTCATTTTTGTTTTCATCATTATTTTAAACATTTCTATTCGCCTAATATTCCTAAAGCATATTAAAAATTTGTGTGCATGGGAGTTTTAAGGGGAGTAGGTCTGCAGCTGCCCACGAAGGATCCCATGTTCCCCAATAGGAATATTTTCTATACAAAAAAAGATTATAAGATGTTTATGAAATTTAACCTTTGCTGCTACACTTATCTTTGTTCAATTAAAAAATGTTTTCTACATAAAATGGTGTTACCAAATGAGAAGTGTAATTCGTGTACTTGATACACCTAGAAGTTTTAATGTTGTTAATAAAATACATTAAGGGAATTTAGGCAAATAATTTTATATTCTAAGAGTGAGAAGAGATGTTATAGAAACAGACTTAATTTAGCATTGGGTGAAACATAAACCACTGACTTATTTTCTTTCTCTTTTCACTTTACATCAAGTATCTAGACCAAAGTTGATTTTGGATCCTGTGTAGAATGGTGGCCAGGTGCACATGCATTAGTTTTGAAGAAGAACTGGAATCAAACCGCAGTTTCTCTAGTGGCTACTGGTGGACTTTATCTGAGCTTTTGTTTTCTCATCTGTAAAATTGACTTTCTGGTGTACTTTGCAGCACAGTTCTGTAATTAAATACTGATAATGCATGCCTATACTGAGCACTCTGTCTAGCACATTAAAAAACATCCAATAAGTAACATTAATATTTAACCGGAGAGGGAAAGGAAGGTAACAACACTCAAAAAAGTTATTTCAGAGCCTTCAGTAACAAGTATGGAAAATATGCGTGCATAGCTACAGTGTATTTTAAACTTAAACCTGTGAATTCCAATCAACATGCTTTATTTGTCCATAATCTCCAAGGCATTGTGGATGTTCACAACATACCTCCAATCATTACTTCCTTTGCTTTTTCTTTCTTTCATTTTACTCCAAAAGATGGGACTGAGGAACTCTATGCATATGATTACACTCTAGTTTTTCTCTTATTTCATTAGATCACTTTTAGCTTATAGAAGGAATGATCTGATAGTACAGTCTCTTAGAAGCAGACATTTCATGTTGGGGAGGTGGGCATGCTTCTGTGGGAATCTCTGTTAATGAAACTTATGTGTTCCTCAATACAGATACTCCAACTTTAGTCTAGAGGAAAATTTGTGATTAATGCTGGATTGTCTAGGTGACCAGTTACTTGTAAATCCTGTATGCTCCTGACATAACAGAGCACTATTTGACAGTACAACCTTGAAAACAGATCACTAACAAGAGTAGACAACAAAGAAACATGCCTTTCAACAACTGAACTGTACTTGTTGATGAAATCAATCTTTCTTCTGTGGCGCTGCATCCTTTTAAACCACGGTTTTATCTAAGTTGGCCTCTTTACCCATAGGGCTGCCATCTAGGGCTTCCATGTTTGATTGTCCATTTGTTCAGTCATTACATCAGCTTGTCTGTCACAGGCTGGACACTAAAATATTGTGTTGACAAGAACCTAGAAAAGACTAGGCCATGTTTGGTATGAAGAATAGAGGAGTGGGCAAGGCCAAGTGTTGACCCGCATAAAACTTAGACTCTAGCAGGGAACATATACATTAAAACCATTATATTCCTTCAAAAAGAGACTCTTTCGCAATTATGCTAAGTATGTTCCAGGAAGTTTTTTAGGGTGATGTGGAAGGTACTTTCCGGAAGTACATATTTCACGGATTCAGGGCAACCACAGCATCTACTAGCCTCCTGCCTTTTTCATAATCCACAGCACTCTCTAAACATTTTCATTATTCTAAAAAAAAAATAGGTATTACAATGTTATAGTATAACCTGTCTATCAAAACTTTTTTTTTCCAGACATTCTAAAGGGTGTAATAATACATAAAATGAAAAGTGTTGATGCATAAATTATATATATATGGAATACATACAAGCTAGGCACTGACAATATCAATATATTTATGATTCATTATGTCCAAATATCTGCATGCTGACTTACCAATTCATATGCAGTTATAGGGACACTAGAAAAATATGATTAAAGTTTTGACATTTACTCTCTGCAGAACAATTTATTAGTCACTGTAAAATAGCTATTACAAAACTGATCTGTGAAAAGCACATTGGTTTGTGCAGGAAATGATCTTTATCCTAGTCTTTAGTACTATCTGGGAAAGCTATCTAACTACCCGGTGCCTTACTTTTATCATAACAGTAATCTTAGTTAACATTTTCTCAGCACTCGTTATAGGACAAACACGATCAACGTTTTAAAATTAATGCTTAAAACCACTGAATGTTTTAAAATCTTGAGCCCATTAATCATTTCTATAATCACAGGATATAGGTATTATAATTTTCATTTTACAGACAGGAAAACTGGAGACCAGGCAAAAGTTACACAGCTAAGAAGTGTTAGAACTGGGATTTGAACTCAGACATTGGAGCTCGAAAACTTGTAATTTTAACTGCTATGCTGCTTTACTGCCCACTTCTAGCTTTTTATATTACATCTGAAAAATGAGAATAATGCAAATAAGCTCTATTGAGAGAAAACACGTCTAGTCCTAGATTTAGGAAAATGAGGTAATGTACCTGCTTTCAGATTACGTTAAGATTAAGGGAGATATCAATTTTGGGAAGACAGAGAGTATAGGAAAGGCCTTGTAAATGTAAAGTGATGTAGGTGACAAAAAGATGGTCATCAGTCTCATTGCAGGCTGTAGGCAATGGCAGAAAGACATAAAACCAACAGTGTGGCAAAGCTGTGCACTTCCCACAGGAAAGTGCTGGGGATTTAGGGTCCAGAGGCCTGCAGTCTAGCTCAGGATCTACAGCTTCGTCACTACTTAACCCTATGACTTGCCATTCCTTCATCTATTAAATAGACCTTTTAACCCATTTCACAGCATGGCAGTGGACACTAAACAAAATAACACACAGGAAAAACATTTTGGAAACTCTGAAGTGAAATGTACATACCCTGTCTGATTAATTTTGTTATTAGTAATTAAATATTTAAGGCCTATAGGAAAGTATTATCAATGTGAGGCAAAAGAGAAGAAAAAAATTGCCTAAGGAACAGGCATTAGTTATTCATATAAAGGATGAATGTTACAAATATATTTTTAGGACAAAAATACATGTTCAAATAATATGTACCTATAAGCATACCAAAATGAATGGCCAGATTCAGGTGAAATTGTGAAAAAATAGTTTTCTTTTGGTGGTAACAATGAAGGAACAGTAGAGTGGTGGGGAAATACACTTTTTTACAAACATAATTATAATTATGTCTACCCATATGGACACACATATACACACACATCATACACATGCATATACACATGTAAAGCTTTTACGGATACAGATACATGTTAAAATTATGGGTGATTTTAATTATTTTGTTATTAAAACAAAATAAAATTTTGTTTTAAAATTTTTAAAAATTTTTATTAAAAAAATTAAATGATAAATTGTTGTATAAAGATCTAGTCATAAACAGTAGAAATTCACAGA
>NW_007733487.1:9715-17378 GCF_000696425.1 Galeopterus variegatus
AAAACTAGGATTCACACCCAGGTCTGCCAGACTCCAAACACCTCAGTTTATTATGTCCTTATTGTTATAATGCTATTGACTGGAGGAAAAAATTGAATATACAAAAACACACCTTTTGGAGAAAAGGAGAAAAAATAAAGCTGTTAAGGCAAGGCAGGACAAGTGAAAAAAATGTGCCCACCACCATATGTCATACAGAGTCTATAGCATTTAAGCAAGCTCATGGCAGGCCATTTTGAAGACAGAGAAAATAGCAAAGTCCTTGAAACAAAGCTGATCAACTACATGAGAACTTGAGAAACACCAGGTATTGGAAAACATTCCCGCTGCTGAACTCAAGCTATAAAGCCTTTGCAGAGATTTGCTTTATGATAGTCACTAAAAGAATGGCTATGTGCAGCATATAGAGCAATGGTTAAAAAAACAAAGCACACATTTTTTTTCTTGCACTCTGAGGAAATATGCCAAGTGCAAAGAGGTGGACAAAAAAGCTCTGAGGACTATAGAGGAAAGTGAAGAATGCAATAGAGGACTGTGAGCAATAAGTAAGCTGGGGAGTAAGATGCTAGTAACAGCTGCAAGAGTAAGGATTTCAGCAACCAAATTGCTCCTTACAAGAAGGCAAGGTAAAGTGAGGAATTGAGGTTTTTAAGGACAAGGAGGTAGTATCCCAGTCCTTGAACAAGTGGGCAAAAAATAAAGGAGAAGGCTAGCAAGATAAGTTATGATCACGATTTATGCCTATGGTTCAAAGGTTTAAAATAGAAATATATTTAAAATGCCTCCAAGAAATTTATCTTATGCATACTAATGTTTAAAAGAATGTCTCTCATGAAAGAGCTTGCAGAAAAAAAATGTGTTAAGGAACAAAGAGTATTGTGAAAAATGCAACCAGCATGACAATATAGAAGGTAGAAAATGTCACAGCTTGAATGACAATTGGTCTGAATAACAGACATGTCCCTCAGGACTTGAAAAGTAAAATTGCATCCAATTTTTCTACTGAAAGAACTCTATGTTCTCCTGGTGGTGGTGGGGGGGGCGGGGAATGTACCTTTTATAAAACCAAATGTCTGTCACCTATTTGTTCTCCCAAATTATCTCTTTGGGCCAGTTAGCTTAGTTATTAAGAGTGTCGTTAACAGTGAGCAAGCCCCAAAAATAAAGAGAACAAAAAAGCAAGTCTCCATGGATCTGCTCCAGAAAGACAATCTACAAGTGAACTTGGCATGACTGAAAAGCTCANAAAAAATTAAATGATAAATTGTTGTATAAAGATCTAGTCATAAACAGTAGAAATTCACAGAGTCTTAGGTAAGAAGAAACAATCAAGATATTGAAAGCCTAAATAGATGAGTTCTTATAGGGCAAAAGAGATCACTGACGTATGAGAGCACGTTTCACTTGCTTAGAGAAGTAGAAACTGTGCAATACCTGGTGTTTCCCAAGTCCTGGTGTAGTTGGTCGGCTTTCTGGAGAAAGCTCTGGATACATTTATTAAAAAAAAATAGCCAACATTTATCGAACACTCCCCAAGCACAGTCACAAACACAATTACATGTAATTCTCCTAATAACCCTATAATTGAGTAACTATTATTTTCCTTTCACAGGTGGAGAATCTAAGGATAAGAGCAGTTAATTAAGACAACCCAACCAGTCAGTGGAAAANACAAAGCATAAAATATGGAATGATTGGGCAGCAATGGTGGAAAAAAGCAAAGAATATAAACTGATTCTGGGACAAGGCTAGATAGATCCTGTGTAGTGGAAAGAGATGAATTAGGAAAGACAGAGGGGAGGGAGGAAAACCACTCTTTGACAGTGAGGGAGGCATAGCAATTATTAAAAAAAAATTGATATATTACCAGAATAGATATCAGAAACCTAGTCATGAAAGCAAGGAAAAATAGAGGAGAGTTAAAATATGCAGCACTAGGATTATAGAAGTTGAAAAACAAAACTCTACATTTGAAACATAATAATCAAGGCCCGTGTTTCTATGTTGTGCCCATATCTAGCCTGTACTTGTGACTGCACAATAAAGATTGGATATTAAAGCACATGGAAATGTTACTAAACTGAAGGGAAAAAAAATGTCTTCAGACTACCAGGAAAGTGGGAACACTTTTATTAAACAGGTTCAGATGCNAAGGCCCGTGTTTCTATGTTGTGCCCATATCTAGCCTGTACTTGTGACTGCACAATAAAGACTGGATATTAAAGCACATGGAAATGTTACTAAACTGAAGGGGAAAAAAATGTCTTCAGACTACCAGGAAAGTGGGAACACTTTTATTAAACAGGTTCAGATGCGTGGTATGAACTTCAAGATGCCTCAAGAATTCAGAGAATGCTTGTTATTGAGGCTGATGTATTCAACCCAATACCCCTGCACATGCATCCGCAGAAAGTGACTGGTGGCCCTTTGGTGTTGAAGTGCAAGCTTCTCAAATCTAGTCAGTGTTGGGTACAATGACATATATAATCCATGCTTGTCTTGGGGGCAGCCACAGTGGAGTAAATGAAAAGAGAGAGAGAGAGAGAGAGAGAGAGAGAGAGAGAGAGAGACATTCCATTGCCATCGCTTATGTCCTAGAGCACAGAGAACTGCAGAGGATGTGCGAGAACACTTTGACCACCACTGAATCATGCCCCATGACGTTTCCATGCCCTGCTCTGGCCCAAACCTTCCCCCGAGTTGGAGCCTTTTGGTGCTATGCGAAGGCTCTAAATACAGAGAACACCCAGAAACCTCAAGGGCCCCTGTTGTCTAGATAAAAGTATTTACTAGATAAAAGTAAAGCAATAATCAGGGAGAGGAGGGAGGGAGGAAAGGGCTGGGAAAGAGAGGGTACAATGGGTTGCAATATGACACCCACAAGGACATGCTCAAGTCCTAATCTCCGGTACCAGTGAATGTGAACTGATTTGGAATTAGGGCCTTTGCAGATGTAACCAAGTTAAGATGAGATCATATGGATTTGTGTGGGTCCAAAGCCAATGACTGGTGTCTTTATAGGAGAAAGAAGAGGGATTTTGGATACAGAGACAGAGAGCAAAGAAGGCCATGTAAAGACAGAGACAGAGATTGGAGTGATGCAGCTCCCAGCCAAGGAATGCTAAGAATTGCCCAGAGCTACTAAAAGCTAGCATGAGGCAAGGATACTTTCCTAGAACCTGCAGAGGAAACGTAGTCCCCCTGACATCTTGATTTCAGGTTTCTGGACTCCAAAAGTATCAGAGAATAAATTTCTCTTGTGTCAAGCCACCAGGTCTATGATATGTTGTTATGGCAACCCGAGGAAACTAATATGGGAGGAGTGAAGGATGGTGGATGAGAATACGAATTCATTGCTATAACCCCAAGAATACAAATTCATTCTCCTTCCCTCAACCATTAATCTCTCTCTCCTGCAAAGGAATTCATAAATTGTCTCAGTGTCACCTTTATAACAAAATCCATAGTGCCCATGTCAACTGGTTGTATTCAAACATTTTTTGTCTTTCAAACTGATCAGCATAAAAATGTTCGAGTATAAACCTACCATCTGTGTATATTTACTCATGTAAAGAATAGATAAATACACTAATATACTAATGTTTATTAGATATTATCGTTAAATGAAAAAAGTAATTAATAATGAATGAAATAGAGAGACAAATTTTTTCACTATTATTATTATATTAATGATACATAGTCTTTTTCTCAGTTTAGGTATTA
Organism: Galeopterus variegatus; assembly: GCF_000696425.1. Lineage (NCBI taxonomy): Eukaryota > Metazoa > Chordata > Mammalia > Dermoptera > Cynocephalidae > Galeopterus > Galeopterus variegatus. Next base: position 13,439 of record NW_007733487.1, read on the forward strand.
AACAGCATATTGTTAGTAATAACATTTTCAGAGAAATAATATAGCATATGCTTTATAATTTTTAAAAAAATCTTGCTTTAATATTTTGTCATAAAGCTTTGAGAACCCCTGGTTCATATCCAGTGTGTTCCAGTATTTGGTCCTAATGACTGTCAGAACTGGAAACTATTACAAAGGTACAAGTATATAGGCCCATAGTTGGAAGGGGTTTTGTTGACTGTTCTCACTAAATCATGGAATTCATTTTCCAACTTCAATGACCAATTGATGTAGTTTTAATAAAAAAAAATAGGCTAGTGAAATCCATCTCCCTTGCTGTCTATCAATTGCATTTTTAAACCGGTCAAATATATACCACCTCGTATATTCCCGGTTTAATCAAAGTGAACAAAATCCATTGAAACTTCTCATTTAAAGGATATTGAAACAGCTTAGAAATTCCATTTCTGAACATTAAGTGCCCAGATATGAGAGGTTTTATGGAAGATATATTTAGTATTTTTCAAAACAAACTCACATAATGATGGGAATATTCCCACACATCTGTTTTTGAATGCTTTCTCCATTCCATGATTTTTCTTCTAAAGGTAGTAATTTTTTTTCACTCACTGTTAAAACATCATTTACCTTGAAGATACAAATTAAGTGTGACAGCGACACAATAGAGACAGTTTTCTTTATAGGAGAAATGATCCAACCTTACATGGTGTGCTCTTGGGGATACAGAAAATAGGACAATCACTTCCAATAACAATATCAAAAACGTGAAATGCCAAACCTTTTTTATTCTAGTATAACAAATATATTTATGCATATGTGTTTATATACATGTGTGTATATGTGCCTGTATATGTACATATGCATTGTGTGTGTGTGTGTGTGTGTGTGTGTGTGTGTGTATGAGAATCAATGCCTCTACCAATCACAGCAGTACCTGGCACTTTGCATACAATATTTCATGTGATCCTCCTGACAAGTTATGAGAACTAGGTACTATTATTATCCCCATTTATACAGGAAGAAACTAAAATGATAAGGGATGTTAAATAAGTTGCTATGGGTTATACTGATACCAATATGTCAGTACTTGGTGTTGAAATCAGAGTATCTGACTCCAAACTAAAGCTGTGATATCAGCTCCATTCTGGATTTCAGGTTTTGATGGCTCTCAGACTAAGGAGGTAAACAACTCAAACATACTGAGGTCCCTACAAATGCTTAGTAAATGTCTAAAATGTGGCAAAACCAGGGGATGTAGAGTGATTAGGAGTGGTCAGAGACTGATAATAAAAGCCCATTGCAAAATTTTGTTAAGGTTCATTCAGATTTGTGACTTCTTTATATAAATAGCTAAAATGTATACTATTACATAGGAAATGTGAGAGCAAAAAGGATAGAACATCATCCTGCTATTGCATGAGACACTTCCTTGAGACTTTTCAGTACCCAAAGTGGATACACACAGTGTATGGCAAAGCTTTATGAACTAGAGCAAAGTAATAATGCAGGAAAAAAGGTTAAGTGCAGTCAAGTTACTTTTTTCCTTTTAGTATTCTCGTGTCCTGATTCAGTAACTCCTGGCATACTTTTTGGACATCCATTATGCATGTACAAGCAAAATGTTTCTGGCATCTAGTCATGAAACAGCTGCCTTCTATCCGTTCTGTTCTTTATAACATTTCATATATTATGAGCATGAACAGTAAATTTAGGGCAGAAAAAAAATTTTTTTAAGAAAAGAGAAAGGAGAGTGTTTCTCATGTAGGGCTCTCAGCACTAGCTTCCAGGTAAACAGATGAGACAATGAAAAATAGCTGCAGGGTTTTTGTGAGAGAGTTTGAACCAATTTCTAATGAAAAAGAAAGAGTGACAGAGAGAAAGAGAGAAAGAAGGAAGGAAAGAAGGAAAGAAAGAAAAACACCATAGGTGTAAAAAGGCATTATAGTACAGAGGCTAATTTGTGTGTAGGGGAAAGAAAAAAAAAAGGAAGCCAACAGCTTAATGAGGCTTTGAGGAGTAAAAGTGAGAACTAGCAGTNAATGTTTCTGGCATCTAGTCATGAAACAGCTGCCTTCTATCCGTTCTGTTCTTTATAACATCTCATATATTATGAGCATGAACAGTAAATTTAGGGCAGAAAAAAAATTTTTTTAAGAAAAGAGAAGGGAGAGTGTTTCTCATGTAGGGCTCTCAGCACTAGCTTCCAGGTAAACAGATGAGAAAATGAAAAATAGCTGCAGGGTTTTTGTGAGAGAGTTTGAACCAATTTCTAATGAGAAAGAAAGAGTGACAGAGAGAAAGAGAGAAAGAAGGAAGGAAAGAAGGAAAGAAAGAAAAACACCATAGGTGTAAAAAGGCATTATAGTCCAGAGGCTAATTTGTGTGTAGGGGAAAGAAAAAAAAAGGAAGCCAACAGCTTAATGAGGCTTTGAGGAGTAAAAGTGAGAACTAGCAGTAAAATGATACACAATGCCAGGGGTGTGAAGAGAAGAAGGCAAAATTCAGATTTAAAACTAGCAGTCCTGGTGGAGAAACTGAAGACAAACATGAAGAAAATATGTTAACAGGAGACATGAGAAATCCACATGAAAAATCTTGTAGTTTTGACAGATGGTCTTTGGTTTAAACAAGGTTTATAGGGGTTCCTGAGTCACATTTCACTTCGGTGTCTGATTGAAAGGGAAGAAAAAAGAAGTCTTAAACATTTACTTTCTACTTTCTTACCCTTCTATTTTCAAACTGAAAATTTTTTACTAGGAAGAGAAAATAAGTTCTCAAAAAGGGGCAATATATATTACTCAATGTTCATTCCTGTGAAACAAAAGCAGTTTGTTTTGAATACCTACCAAGTGCCAGGCATAGTCTTAAGTAACTTTAAGAGCATGATTTAATTTAATCCTCACACAACTGTAATTTTGAGTATATAGAGAAACAAGATCAACAATGAGTTGATAATTATTTGAACTGGATGATAGGCAGATGTAGGTATAGTAGACATTTCTTTTAATTTTGCATATGTCTTCCAAAATTTTTACCAAAGTTAGAAAATTAAAATACAAAAAATAAGAAACTGTTGTTGTAACATTATTAATCTCACTATACTATTGAGTAAATTGAAGTTTGTAGATTTTAAATTTCATGGTCAAAGTAAAATCCAAGTGATGAGTGATAAAAATAGAATTTAGACCCAAGGCTTCCTGGTTTCAGAATGAACAGACTTCACACTACAGCAGCAATAGCAGCATCAAATACTGAACATAAGCAACATAAAGATGGTTTTCACCCCCGAAATACTCATATCAAGTCACAGTACAAGTACATTATCAGAGTACATATATGACACAGAAATTCAATTTCTCTCTGTGTAATGTGTGAACAGCATATTGATATTGATAGAATAGTGTTAGTCTTGTAACATAAGTATCAGATTTTGAGTGAGGGAGTCTTGGTCAACAATGACATTGAGTCTCTCTCATTCACCCAAATTTAAGGTGCTTAAATGAGGAGTTAAGAACACACTCTAGAATCTGGGAGACCTAGGTTTGAATACTTTGTCCAGCATTACATCTCTGTGAACGTGAAAAACTAACTACTCTCAGTCTTGGTATCCTCCTTTGTAAAATGGGGACAATCAACAGTACCTAAGCATAGAGTGTCATGATGGACAGCTCATTGAGGAAATGCAAATAAAGTACTTAGTAAGGCACCATAGTCCATGACAACAACTTAAAAATTCATTGGCTATTATTATTAGTATGAACTCTGTATTGTATGCTTGGAAAAATCACTCAGAGAAACTGACATTTTAGCTAGGTGTAAAAGAGTGCAAGAAATTCCATTAGTGATAAAGGAAAAGGTGAGGCAATTCTACAAAGAGCAAATATCAAGGGTAAGGTTTGAAATTATGGGCATCATGTGCTATGTCACTAAAACATAGATG
>NW_007733487.1:17988-19327 GCF_000696425.1 Galeopterus variegatus
ATATGCTTGGAGAAATCACTCAGAGAAACTGACATTTTAGCTAGGTGTAAAAGAGTGCAAGAAATTCCATTAGTGATAAAGGAAAAGGTGAGGCAATTCTAAGAAGAGAAAATATCAAGGGTAAGGTTTGAAATTATGGGCATCATGTGCTATGTCACTAAAACATAGATGAGAAGAGTCATAGGAGATTAGTTTGGAAGGCTGAGTGGTAGCCATCTTGTAAATTTTTGTATGCTGTGCCAAGTTATGCTGACTGTGTTGAGTACAATGGCTGTCACACTTCCTGATAAAAATCCTCTGGGGTAATTATTAAACGTGTAGATGATCAAGATTTGTTCTTAGAAATTATGATTTTGTAGATCTGGATTGAAGCCCAGTAATAAGCTTTGAACAAATATTTTAAGTGATATTTATCTTCAGAAAAATCTTAAAAACACTAGGTTTCAAATATGTGTGTATGCATTTTATATATAGAGAGAGCATAGAATATATTTTACATGCATATACCTATTCTTACATTCTATAAATATATAATATTCACATACTCTACAAACAAAATTAGAATATTTTAGTATTCTATAAAAATAGATTATATTCATAATTATATATAAATATGAAACATTTATATATTCTGTATATTACTATAGAATATATTATAGTCTATAAATAAAAATAAAATATTTATATATTTATATGCACCTAATACTTTCAGCAATATTTATGTATATTCTAAATATAAATATAAAACTTTAAAGCTTATTTTATTTATATTCCATATATAAATGAAACAAAATCAAGCTCATATGTTATTTATTTACTTTTTTCATCTAGGGTGAGGTGGGGATATCCCTACTTTGAATTGTATACATGAATGCTTGAAGGACTGAGAATCTCACCAAAAAGGATCAGATCTGATCATTGAGTGATTTATGAAAAAATTTGCTAAAAAGCATTTCTGAAAATTCAAGCATTCTTAACTACCACCCACTGACTTATCTAAAGGACATATTCGTGGGTTTGGGACCATAAAAGAACAGGAAGTCTTCCCTCACTTTTTGACAAAAATTCTTTTAAACCAGATGGTACCTTATCTTTTCAACTGAATTGTGCACTTCTTCAAGAAAATAGACAATCTTCTACATCATGAAAAATCACAGCTGCTAATGTTTACTAATAAATACACATTAATTAACAGAACAGGAAGGGAGGAAGGGAAGCATGTTGCTAAAATTTTCACAGAGTCCACTGAGTATCTCTAGTGTTGCGAAGAGTTTTTTCAGCCACTATGCCAAAGTGCATGCTACATCTGCAGCCTTACATATTAAACAGGAAAAAAATC
>NW_007733487.1:19572-20125 GCF_000696425.1 Galeopterus variegatus
TAAAAATTTTAAGCAACAACCCCAAAGCAGTCAGAAGCTAAAACCGTGGAAGTCATCAACGTTAGTTCCCCTTGAAGGAACTGCGTGAAAACATCAAAGATATGTGCAAAGATGTTTTTGTGCTCAGTTTAAGAAAATGTTATTTCTCGGTGTCAGTAATTTGGTGCAATTTTATTATATAAGAAGCCAGCTTTAAAAACAGAATTTCTTGAACGAATAGTATTGAAACATAGCCAAGAGGAAGACAAAAGGTACATGCTGCCCAGAAGTATCCTGTACATGGGTGATCAGCACTGCTGGGAAAGGCTATCTATAAAGGAGTCAGGCCAGGAAAATTTATTGAAACTGATCAGAAAAATGAACTTCAACGTCATCCATAGAAATACATACAACAATTGGTAAGTGTTGGTGGGGAAAAAAAGAAAGAAACCCTACTTAATAGTCTTTCTTTTTGCAAAAAAATTACTCTTAAAAAATAAATTACTCTGGGCTGGCCCGGTGGCACACTGGATAGTGCGCCGCTTGGGAAGCACGGCGGCGCTCCCGCCCGAGG
>NW_007733487.1:21173-28497 GCF_000696425.1 Galeopterus variegatus
GGTACGGGGGCGACACTGAGGGTTGCTATCCGTTGCCGGACACGGAAAAAGACAAAAATAAATAAATAAATAAATAAATAAAATTACTCTCTTTTACCCGACAAAATCTCTTAACTTGTTTAACACCAAGTGAGATAAATTAGCTTTCAAACTCCACTATTATTACTCTTTCTAGAGACCAAGCTGTGGTTTTAAAAGGTGATAAGAGAAAAATCTTGCACTTGTGACTGTCAGTCTACATGCAAAAATTTCAATATCTCTTCAAATAAAGGGCAATGTCAAAGACACTTTTATTTTTCCCTTGTTCAAAAATCAATATAGGAGAAAGACTGTATGTATTAGTTCTTTCATAAAAATGGGAGGGTATTTCAATTCACTCTACAAAAGACAACTTTCTCCTTCCCTAGGGGGGAAAAAAATGCCATCAGTATGAAACCTGTAAAAACAGGCAAACAAATGATTCAATGAAAATTACACAAAAAAGGAAGTAACAACTATATTTAGGTGTTATACAAATCACCTAAGAAAATGCAAAAGAGGTTGAAAAATAAGTATGAAATGGAATTCTAGAATTCTGTACTTTAATTCAATTTAAAAGTGTAACATACAATAGGTTTGGGGCTGGAAAAAAGTTCATCATAGCAAAATACATTGTGCAATGTTACATAAAAAGCTGGAAAGAAGTCAATTCTGCTTTTGTTTTTGCAACTGTGAACATGACCAAAAATAAATAAATGGAAAGTCTTGTCAATTAAGTTCAACACCATTTAGCATACCATTGGGCAAATGAAAGGGAAAAAATATTAAGTGCACTTGTGAGGTTTCTTGAACTGCAAGTGTAAACTGAGGCTGTGAATTGCTGAGGATGTTTAAATTGGTAAAATACACATTACCTGACATACATAAAGAAAGTGATGCAGAATCCTAGGAACTAGAAAATTAGGTAATACATTTTTAGGACTACCCAAATGTTCATGCTGTAATACATAAACATATGATGGCCAAGTAATATACACTATGAGAATAATGTTAAAGCAGGAAACAGCTTTGACAATAGAAGAACTGTTGGGGAACATGCAATAAAGGTTGATAAGAGGGCCAAAAATGTTTCCTTTGGTAGCAGGCATATTTAGTCATAGGCCAACAAGTATGTTCATCATATATTTATACCAACAAGGTCCATATCATTATAACAAATTTATGCCAGGTACATCTGGGCTTTTTACATAAGGTAAATAATAATGAAATAAAACCTGATTCTTGTGGCATATACCTTTTGTAAATTATCACTTAATTTCCCTACCTCTTCCCTGGTATAGTCTATCGCTGGGTGCTTAGTGCCCAAGCCAGTAGGCACTTGATAGGTAGGCAGATATATAAAGATACATGTGGCATTTGGGTAATAGCTTAATTGGTTAATAATTTCAAATAGTATAGTTCATTGGTATAGAACATAGCTTACAACATTGCAAGCAACAATATTTGTATAATTGCTACCTTCCAATTATTTACTGTTTTAGTATGTTTAAGCCACCTATATTTAATGTTTGGTGGTGTATAAAAATAACTCAATATATGAAAAAATGCTAACCACTTAAACTGAACATTTTCAGGTGGAGAGCTGTTTCCAGTTGGTTATAAATAGACATAGAGAAACAAAGAACTCAACATATACATATGAATACAAAATAGCTATGAAGTTTTATTTTTTCTAAAAAACTTCAGCACACAACTATTTTTTCTACAACTAATTATTATTCAAAGGAAATACATACACTGTATATAAGATAGCTGACAACACTTTAATCATACATTATAGTATATTGTATAGTAATTATGTACTATAGTATAGTCTATACTAATCATAAACTATAACATAATTTATATTAAGGTCCAAAGGACCTATAAATTAATATTTTTACATCTCTAATTTAATAGATGTCTGTCTTTTGCTGACATTGTATTTTGCATTGTAGAGGAGAAATGGGGTAAAAGAGAAAGTAACAAAGAATTTCCTTGAATATATATTCTAGTTGTACACTGCTGAATTGAACAGACTGTAGATAAAAATAAACAATGATGAGCCAATTGATATTTGAAGCAATTGCTATTTATTTAAATAAAAATGCACTCTTTTTCATTCAATAAGGGATATTTTAAAGGAATATATGAAAACTCAGCTTTTAATTGTTCATGCTTATTTTGATAATAAAATGCCTTTGTGCATCATGACAGTGATGTTGATGGTTGAGGATGCAGAATGACAAAAGGGCAATACTCAATGTTATACTGATGACACTTTCTCTGAATTTCAAGAAGGGACGTGTGTGTGTGTGTGTGTGTGTGTGTGCATCTATCTAGCTATCTACTTATCTATCCTATCTGTGTGTCTGTCTATCAGTCTCTCTATCAAGAGAGGTGGAGGAGGGCAGGAGGTACCAGCGCCCTGCCTGACAATTTTGCCTATTTCTGGTCATGTTAGAGAAAATAGTTCCATTTAAATAAGATGATCTCAAGAACAGGTACAATTTCTAAACAAACAAACAAAAAACTACAATGTCACCACAAGGACAATTTGGAAGGAGTTGCATATGTCAGTCACCTTAATCGTGGGCATCTGCATATGTCCAAGCTCTTCAAACTATACCCATTAAACAGGTGCAGTTCCTTGTATGTCAACTATACCTTAATAAAGCTGTTAAAACATTAGTTATGACTCAGTGTTTTAGTTATTCTGTAATCATAGTTTAAGTCCAAATCCCGAAAATGAACTAAAATTCTCCATTCCTCTATCTCTCTAGCATATGTTAGATGAAAAAATTCAATATGATCAACAAATTAAATGTCCTGTCACAATCTCATAATATAATGTGGATTCCTTATTCTAGCCCTTTACTGAAATATTAATCTTATTATGGCCAAAGTATTTGTTGATATCACCATCATTACCCCTCGATAGAAATTTATTAGCTCTTAAAATTATATATGTCATTAATATGTAAAATTGTGATTTTAAGAAATATCTTCTAAAAAACATGTGAGCAATAAGGTATATTGCAACCTCATAAACAGAAAACATCACATTCTCTATCTAACGGTATTCATAATGGCACTTTTCATCTGCCTGTGTCATATGCCATGTTGGGGGAAGAGGGTGGGGGAATGGTCTAAGAGATTTAAAACACAGCCAGACATTATTTGAATGGTTTTTATAACTACTTCAGTGTTTGCGCAATCACAAATTCTGAACAACTTAACAGCATTACTATTCAAAAAAAGCAGATGCATTTAGTTTTTGTATTTGAATGAGTGAATAAAATATTCAATTCCCCTAAAGTACTGGATGACCAAAATACTTTGCAATGACTTAATGTCCTTTTGCAAGACAGGATGTAGCTGAGGCTGTTGAGAAAGGACATACTCATAAATATAAAATCATGAGTAAAACCAATACAATCTTCTATTATTCAAAGAAATAATGGGTAATAGTCACTTCTGTCTGTATTAAGTTGAATTACATAAGTGGAAATGTTTGAGATAAGAAAGTTATACATCTGCCCTATTTAATTTGTATAGTCGTTTTGTATCTATAAATTCCAACAGAATTTTCTATAAATTTTAGTCATGCATTAGTCATTGAAAAATTGTCCCCAACTATAAAATTTCTCCTAAAGAGTATTTTTGTAGCTTTTTAAAAAATCACTATCTTTGAAGAAACAAAGAAAATGCATTTTTAAAAATGATGAATGTATCTGTTAATAACACTTTCAAATGTGCACTGTATTACCTTTCCAGCAAGGTCCTACATTTTCTCTGGTCTTCTGAATATTATCACCCTAATAACCCTAATACAATATTTCTTAATGTCTAACACATATCTTCAGTATTTTTAGAACATAAACTTTACCTTCATTGATATCAGTGAGCTAAATAAAGACAGAGCTCATACTCTTGAGTATAGCTACCACTTGTACCAAATTTTCCAAGACAAATGTCATTATTTCATATAATTCCCTATAATTCACTGAATATAGAACTAAATTAGATTTAATTTTTAACATCTGAAAGTCTTTCAAATAAATATCTGACAGATTAGAAAAATAGAAAAAGCAGTGTGTGTGTATATGTGTATTAACCTAAACATTCTAATTTTTGGTTTACAGTTTATATTTACTGCAAGAACCTTTCATCTTAGTGAGATTTCCAATTTCAATTAAAATTCTTACATTTCCAGTACATATTTTCACTCCTTTTTGTTTAATAAATTTTATTGTAATTTTATTTTTTTAATTATTTTTTTTTATTATACATGCTTGTGGGGTACAACATTGAGTTTTAATAATTGTGTAGAATGTGTGGTGGTTAGGTTAGTATGGTTAGCTTATTCATCATTACAATACACAATAATTCTTTGTGTCCATTGACCAATTTCTCATTAGCCCCCTCCATCTCCCCTTCCCCTCCCCTTTTCCGCCTCTAGTTTTCTAAAAGTTCAATGTATTACTGTGACTGTTGTTTCTTTCTTTCTATGTCTCTGTCTCTCTTTATTGTTCATTTGTTTATTTATGGATTCAGCTCCCAGTTGTGAGTGAGAACATGCGGTATTTCTCTTTCTGTACCTGGGCTGTTTCACTTAGGATAATTTTCTCGAGGCTCATCCATGTTTTTGCAAAGGATAGAATTTCATTCTTTTTTATGGCTGAGTAATATTCCATTGTGTACATATACCACAATTTCCTTATCCAGTTGTCCATCGATGGACATTCAAGTTGGTTCTATCACCTAGCTATTGTAAATAGAGCCTCAATAAATATGGGAGTGTAGGTATCCTTCAACCTGAAGTTTTCCGATCCTCTGGATATATCCCCAGGAGTGGGATTGCTGGATCATATGGAAGTTCTATCTGTAGTTGTTTAAGGAACCTCCATACTATTCTCCATAATGGCTGCACTAATTTGTAGTCCCACCAACAGTGCAGAAGAGTTCCTCTCTCTCCACATCCTCACCAGCATTTGTTGTTCTCTGTCTTTTTTGTAATAGCCAGTCTGATTGGGGTGAGATGATATTTCAGAGTGGTTTTGATTTGCATTTCCCTGATGATTAGTGATGTTGAGCATTTTTTCATATACCTGTTGGCCATTTGTTTATTTTCCTTTGAGAAATGTCTATTCCACTACTTTGCCCATTTTTTAATTGGATTATTTGATTTTTTGCTGTAAAGTTTTCTGAGCTCTTTGTATATTCTGTATATTAATCCCTCATCAGAGGCATTTTTTGCAAATATTTTCTCCCATTCTGTAGGATGTCTTTTCACTCCATTGATTATTTCCTTTGCTGTGCAGAAGCTTTTTAGTTTGATATAATCCCATTTGTTTATTTTTTCTTTCATTGCCTGTGCTTTTGGGGTGTTATTCATAAAGTCATTGCCCAGTCCTGGAGAGTTTCCCCTATGTTGTCTTTTAGGAGCTTTATAGTTTCAGGCCTTACATTTAGGTCTCTAATCCATTTTGAGTTGATTTTGGTATATGGTGTATTTTTCATATTATGGAAATACTCATTTGTATTGTAGAAAACAGAGAACACGGATAATCTCCTGAAATAAAAGAAAATAATTATCACTTATAATGTCACCAGCCACAGCATATTTCAGTTTTGTATCAGTTTCTTTAAAGTCTTAAACACTTAATTTAGACCTGCTTCTTATTTCCTGATATACACATGGTTGACATTGTCTCCATTCTAGTCCTTTTTCATCCAGCAATGTGATTTTTTTGTCTGTCAGCTCCATTCTTTTTAATTCCTCCTTCTCTTACCTCCTTGAGCTGGTCTTTAAAAGGCAAAGTATGCTTTCTTCTCTTTCTGAAAGACTGAGGACCTTCAGTTTTCTCAGCCTGTTACCCACAATAAGCAGAGGAACTTTGTTTCAAAGCAAACCCCAGTCAATTTTCCACGAAGCCATTATGCTTACACTCCACTTGGATAGAAATGATTTTCATGGAATTGGAGTAGAGATTCTCATTGTACTCCCAGTTTTCAACTTGGCTTTGATTGTAGTGACTTGGCCTCCACTTGAGGACAGAGAATTCTCACTGCCACAGACATTAAGTGATTTTCACTCCTCCCTGAGATTAAGCTCAGCATTACCCTGGCAAGTTGTAGTGCTATTCTTGGGCCCCTGAATAGCACTTTTGCTTGAAGGGCCCATGCTGGTTCTCTGCATGAACTCTCTGGCTCAAAGCATTATGTTATTGATTAGTTTGTACCATTCAAAAGTTTAAATGGTAAGTGTTTGATAACCCATGTTGGAAAGAAATAACACAAAACCAGACAGAAAGCTTATAGACTGTTTGAAACATAAAGAAACACAACCTCACTTATTTATTCCAGAAGCTCATAATGACTACTAATTTTGTGTGTGTTTGTGTGTTTATTTTAAAACATATAAAACACACATTGAGTGATTTTTTTTTTCCCGTTGGTATGATAGAAATCTTAGGCAAAGAAGAGGCAGTATACTTTAATCCAATTTTTAAAGTATTGAAATAAGTGTGCTATTTAGGGCTGCCAAACATTGTAAAAAGCATTTTCATTCATTTGTCATGCTGCAAATGTCTATTGATCTCTTTGATGAAGCCAATTTGAGAAACCATGGGTAAAAAACAGGACAGTTAGAGCCAGCCATTTGGAAGTTCATGTGGGATTTTCATTCAGTGTTTTCACTGCAGGAAGAATTAAATAAGCAAGAAGATTAGAGAACCTTGTCTGATATATTTCTTCCCTGGTTCTACTACTAATTAGTTCAAAAACTTTGGTCATGTTTCAACATTTCTGTGCCTCAGTTTATCCAATTATAAAATGAAAGAGATTGACCAGTTAATCTCTAAATTTCCTTCAAGCCTTAGAACCCTATCGGTCTGTGTTTTTGGTCCTAATATTCAGGAAACAAAAGAAACAGACAAGCAATCGATTATGACAAATTTTAATTTTAGGTGAAGAAAGGTTTTATGGGATATGGATGCTTTTGTGCCTGTAGTAACTTTGTGGCCTACGGTAAATTAATTTCTTCAAGTGTCAATGTCTTCATAGGTAAAATGAGCATTATTTCATGAGTCCTACCTACTTCAGAGTATTTTTTTTTTTCCTTTTTGTCTTTTTTCGTGACAGGTAACGGGATCGCAACCCTCGGTGTCGCGCCTGCACCGTGACCAGCAACGGGATCGCAACCCTCGGCATCGCACCCGCACCAAGCTCAGCCAGTGAGCGGACCGGTCTTTACATGGGATCTGAACCCTCGGCGGGAGCGCCGCCGCATTCCCAAGTGCCG
>NW_007733487.1:29215-29653 GCF_000696425.1 Galeopterus variegatus
TATTTATTTTGTATAATTCTTATCTTGTGCAATACATTATTATTTCAAGGCATTGGGAAGTTCCTTGAGTTAGGGGTAATCTGCTCAATGTAGTTATCTTTAAAATTCCCACTGTCTCAGCTTTTGTAGTTCCTTCAGACCCAATTTTAATGCCAAGTTTGGACTGCAGCCAGCCTATATAGTTATTGCCATAAAAAATCATGCTGTTAGCCTGGGCACTGCTGGGAAGCAAATGCAGGAGCATCTTTGCTAGACATTACAGCTGCCTGCTCCCCTTCCTGTCTGAGCATACATTCCTTATGGATCAGTTTTTTTACCAGCTCTATTGACCTGTTATTGAAATATAATAAACTGCATACTTGAAGTATATAATTTGATAATCTTTGACATATGTATAAACCCACAAAACCATCACTACAATGAAGATAATATTTCCTA
>NW_007733487.1:30452-31389 GCF_000696425.1 Galeopterus variegatus
AAAAGTGTGCACTGGCTTTTTAAGCTTCCATCTTCCATGTGCAAATGACAGCCACTGCTCACATTTCAGTGCCAAAGAAACATAATTCAGGGCATGTCTGAATTCAATGGGATAGAGATGTACAGTCCTACCAATGTTCCCAGGGAGAGAGAAGGAGAACAAAAGAGAGACAAAGAGCCAAATATTTGTGTAAGCCCCATTGTCTACTTCAATAACCTACCACTATTTTTTAATAGCTTACCCTTTAGGAAAAATAAATCAAAAAAGGAGACAGCTCCTTATGGGATACTTCTACTTTGAGCCTGTGATTTAAATCTCTGAGGTATCAAAGAGTCAAAAAGGCATGGCTATCTTTGTAGAAAAATAAGGAAATATATAGGAAATAAAATGGCCACCAGTTAGAGAATAGCCTCCCTTGCAGCTAGGTGAGGCCACATGTGATGCTCTGTCTAATGTCACTGAGTGAAGTAATGTGAACGATTTTTGAGTAGAATCCTTAGAAAGCTGCTGCTTGTCTCCCACCCATTCTCTTTCCTCCTCTTGTGTTTTGCAAAATTATTATAAATGGAGCAGCCCTTATACCTAAAGAGAAAAAAGGACTCTGACAGTACACTACCTGCTGCACCACATTAATTACCATTAGCTCTCCTTTATCACACTAAAAAGTATCCTGGATTGGACAACAAATGGCATCATCACTCAATCTCTAAACACACAAGGATATTATTATATCACACTCATTCTCTGACCTCGAGAAATATTTTGCCTCAATAAGCATTATCATTCAACTACACTGTTTGTTATAAAGAGTGTTCTCACCTTTGAAAAACCTGAAGGGCATAGACTGATAGCTTTTAATGTTCTGAAAGTGAAACAGGGCAAACTCCACAAAGCCTTTGAAGATCAAGGCACAGGACAAAAAAGCAGCTCAGCACAA
>NW_007733487.1:32765-34348 GCF_000696425.1 Galeopterus variegatus
GGTTTTTTTTTTTTTTTTTTTTTTTTTTTTTGCCTTCCACATCCCTGTTCCTACTTGGAGGAGTGCTAGGGTCCCTTCGTTCTCCATTGTTGCTTTTGGACATCTCATTCCCTTCTCCCTAAAACATTCACCAGATTAGAAGATTTAGCCATTTGACCACACCAATCATTATCCACTCTTTTCTTGGTTATTCTACACTGTCACTCCTTGAAGATTTTATCGCCTGATTTGCTGTCATTCCCAAAGTTACTCCTCTCAACTCTTAGTGAATTAAATATGCCTTTGATTAATTCTTATAATTCCTTGGCCTCTCAATTCTTTCACATCCTTTACACCAGAGATAAAGTCCTTCCCATACCTACTAACTCACTCTCACTGATGTTTCTTGAGCATCATCACTAGTAACTGCATTCCATCCGTAATATAAATTTAACCTCCCCACTCAACAACTAACACCTACCTTTTTAATTTATTCCACCTAATATGCCTTCTCCAACATTTCAACTACAACTGCAATCCTTCGAGCCTACCAACTCTTTACTCTTCTCCACTTTCCTCATGTCTTTTCTTCTCCTTTCATGAGCTTAGCTACACTCTATGATTAATTATTGTAATAGTTCCTTTGCATACATGCTCAATTTCCTTCTATCTCACTCCATTTGTTACTCTCAGCTTGCTGGTTAAACCCTCAACCCTGGTTAAATCAGATTTTCTACTTCCCTAGCACAGAGAAACTGGTTGATGAAAAAAACACGATGTGTTAAATGGTCTTACTTTTTCATGACTACTGTCTTAGTCTGTTTAAGCTGCTATAACAAAATACCATGGGTGTCTTGCAAACAACAAAAATTTATTCCTCACANTGCAGTGGCTTTCAACTTGAAGATGATCTGCCTCACACAGAACAAGAAAAGCCAACAGCTCCATGGAGACAGCAAAATCGTAGCCAAGGGTTAACCAGGAAGAACAAGAGATGAGACCAGCCCTGGTCTTAAAGGAGGGGAAAACTTTCAAGTAGATCTCTTGAGAATTGAAGTAAATCATTCTCAGCATATTAATATTTCTTAAAGATCATGAGCAGAAATGCAAAAGTTCTATGATGCAAAGTTACAAATCAGGACTGGGAGCTAAATATTGGAAGAGATTGAGGAGCATAGTCCTTTCTTTGCTTAGGAAAAACTGGGTGAGACTGTCTGCTGTTCCTCCTTCCTCTCCAAAAAGCATCACCTCACCACCATTTGCCTGTGCCCATCAGGGCTAGTGTTGTCATGCCTTTTATTCCTGTTTCCATCAATCACTAGGAATCTCATATAATCCTTCCACTTCATTTTTTATTTCTTTCCGTGCATTTCCTTATCAGTGTCCTTCTATGGTCAATCTCCTCTTCTTTCTTATTCTCCAAAACCATTCGCAGCATGTGCTAAATTTGAGTGTCAGGGATGAGCAAAACCTCCTGTATTCTCAAAGTCTTTTCTCAGCATTACCTCTATCTTCTTGCTCTAAGACTGGATTCTTCTTGGAAGATGCTGCTTCCTAACACTTCTCTCAGCTGGTGGCTTGTTTTTTTTTTTTTTTTTTTTTTT
>NW_007733487.1:34756-36241 GCF_000696425.1 Galeopterus variegatus
TTAAGCTGCTATAACAAAATACCATGGGTGTCTTGCAAACAACAAAAATTTATTCCTCACAGTTTTGGAGGCTGGGAAGTACCATATCAAGGCAGATTTTGTGTCTGGTTGTTGTTCATAGATGGTTCCTTCTTGTGTCCTCATGGGGTGTAAGGGGCAAGGGAGCTCTCTGCGGCTTCTTTTGTATAGTTACTAATCCTGATCATAAGAACTCCTCCTTAGCAGTCTAATTACCTCCCAAAAGCCTTGCCCCCTAATACCATCACCTTGGCAGGTAGAATTCCAACACAGGAATTTGAGGAGGACTCAAACATTCAGACCTCAGATAGTCCCTTAGTGCCATTCCCAAGTAAGAACACTATGATTCCAACAGCCTAATCCAGCCAACTGTCTAATTTTATCTAAAAAAATTTAAAAAGTTTTATTGAAACTCAGTCACACACATTTGTATACATATTGTCTGTGACTGCTTTTGCTGTCATGCAGAGCTGAGCAGTTGTGACAGAGACCAGATGGTCTCAAAGCCTAAGCTCTTTACTTGCTGGTCATTACTGGGAAAAGCCTGCCAACTTCTTCTCTCATCTATTCACTCTTTAATTCTCCTGGAAGACGATTTTAAACCTTCTTCTTCTCAACATTTCAACAACCTCTCCTCCAAACATTGCTTTTGGCTGATACCCTTGCTTAATATTTTATTTGGAAAAAAAGCAGAAGGCATGGAAGATCTGCATGCTACTACCAGTGCTCTTTGTATCTACCACTGTCTATGTCAATATAATCAACAGTTTTGATTGTAATTGACAACTTCCCTTTGGTTACTACAGACAGACATGCATGCTCAAATGTGCCCTAAATGGCTCCTCTACTCTTCCATCTTATCCACTCAAGAGTGTCACCCGAGCAATTATTACTTTCTTTACTGAATTATCTCTTTGTCTGTCTCTACAGGATTGTTCTCTTTAGCATACAAGCATGCTGTAAATTCTCTCATCTTTAGAACTTCTTCCTTTGACCTTCAGCTACTGACACACTTTCTAGTTCTACTTTGTACAAAAGCTTCTCAAAAGTTGTCACCACATCTACATTCTCTCCTACACTCATTTCCATCAGGCTTTTGTTCCTATCCCTCAGCCAAAATTTCTCTTTTAACAGTCTCTAAGGACCTCCCTCTTGCTAAATTTGATGGTCAACTTTCAGGGATTTTTTTTCCATGCCTGATTTATCAGCAGCATTAGAAGAGTGAATCCCTCCATTATCCCACAAACTCTTTCTTCAGCAGGATTCTAGGACACTACTGTGGATTGGATGTCTCCCCAAACCTCATTGAAGTTTGCTCCTCTTTGGAACACTGTTATAGACTGGAAATCAGACTATGGCAGTGTTGAAAGGTGAGGCCTTTAAGAAGTGATTGGATGATGAGGACTATGCTCTCAAGAATGAATTAATCCATTCATAGAGTAATGGGTTAAAGATTTAATGTGTTAT
>NW_007733487.1:37495-60426 GCF_000696425.1 Galeopterus variegatus
CTAACCACTCTCTCCCTTTATCTGTTCCAGCTGCTCTTGGTTTGAACTTCTAGCAATATTTGACCTCAGGGCCACTGTACTTATTCTTCCTCCTTATTCCCTACTGACACTTCATAACTTCCTTCTCTACTTTATTTTTCTTCTTACTGCTTAACACTACCTGATGTACTTTATTTATCTAATTACGTATTTTTCTCTGTCCACCCAACAGAACGTAAACTCCATAAGACAAAATTTTTTATGTTTTTGTTTTTGTTTTCAGTTTTGTATACACTTCACCTGGAAGAGTCCCTGGCTCATAGCAGGTATAAATATATATTTCTTGAATAAAGAAAATTATGAAAATTCTTTAAAAATTGAAGAAGTAAGGAGGCATATAAAAATGCCGCAGGAAGGAGAAGAATCAGGAGGTTTTCTCATAAAGATATTCTCTCTTGCCTGACCCTGAAATGCTACTAAATACAACTAGTCACAAGCTTGTGTGTGTATTTATTAATTTATATTCTGTTTCATAAAGTATAAGCTGGCAGTTCTGAAAGCTTTTGTTATGGGACCTGAAGTGGAAAATTGTCTGTCTTGCATAGTTTTCTTTTTGTGAATTGAACTTGAGAAAAATCCCTTATGATTACACTAAATATGTTGTGTTGGGTTGACCTGGCTTATAGACTAGTCTACAGCCTTTTATTTCCCATCCAACAGCTTTATAAGCTATAAAGTGTTCTATTTCTTTCCCAGGTAAATTGATTATTGATCATATGTCTGCTTGGGATGATCAGGGTTTCCTCCAAAAACTCATATAAGTAAAGCCCTCACCGCCAACAGAAGGGGAGTCAACATCTTCTGTCAATCTATATTATGAAGGTGTGCATTGAAATAATCTAATTATTGCTGAACACAGATTTGGTGTATGGACAGCAGATACAGTCAGAGAGTTACTAGATTACCATTTTAGCTCAATCAATTCATTTCAACTCAATTATTCAACATTTATTGTGCATCTACTATGTACTATGAGCTATTATGTGCACTGGGGATGTGGTAATAAACAAGGCATTGTAAGGTCACCATTATCATGGAGCTTACATTTTATTAGACAAAAACCTAATATCAAGTGAAAAGATAAATATCAGGTGGTAACAGTAATTATCATGTATGTAAACATGGTAATATGATTGATTAGAGAGCTACTATAGAGTGGCAAGTGAGGGCTCGTGAGGATGAGTTCTACCAACAATATGAGACCTACATGATGAGAAGCCCACTATGGGAGGATATCATAAAGGATTATTCCTGGCAAAGGGAGCAATTAGTCCTGGTGCAAATACCTGTAATAAGGAATAAATAAATAAATAAATATGCATGATATGTTTGTGCATTAATGTCATATACATTTATGGCCAAGTCACAAAGTAGTCAGTTCAGATCTGCTTATTCCATAAAAATATATATGAATGAAACTAATAGACAATTATTATAGAAATGTGGACAATACAGAAAAACAGCAAGGAGTTCAACCAAAACCATACACATTTCCATCACCACAAGGTAAGTTACTATTTTCTTATGTCCATGTAATGTGTTTTTATTTTTATTTCTTTAATGTGGTGAGCATACTTCTTTTCATATATTTTCTAAGAGGAAAACTTCCACAAATCAGACTCCAAGTTTAGTATTCATGATTATGATAGACTTAGCCAGAAATACTGGAATTCTGGCAGAAGGCTATTAACTCACATCCTACAATCATGGCAATTTCAAAAATTCTGATTTAATCTTATTTTTGCACATATTAAACACTTATGCAAAAATTATAACTATAGAAACAAGAGAATTCCTATAGCATTTTTATTTCCTCCATCCAATGCCCACCCACACAATGCCAGAAATTAATCGAATTAGTTTCTGGCTTATCTTTCTCATGTTTCTTTTTGTGAAAATAAGCACATAATTTTTTTTATTTTAGCTCTTCTTATATACAATGCAGCATACTACATAAACTTTTTTCAGGTATATATAATATATACTTCAATTTATAACATATCCTATAAATTGCTTCTCATCAGTTCGTAGAGATCTTTCTCAGTTTTTATGGCTGCATAGTGTTATGTTATGATGAGATGCAATGATTTATCCAACCAATCTCCTACAAATGGGTGTTTTGAATGTCTGCACTATTTTTTTACTGGAAAATAATATCTAAGTGAATTGAAAAATTGAAAAAGCATATTTTAGATTGCTTTTTTGGAGATGTGTCTTCAAGATAAATTCCTGGACAATAGATTTCTGGATCAAAGTTTAGATGCATGTATTGATTTGCTACCTATTGACAAATTTTTCTGCAAAGGGTTGTACCATTTTGCTTCTACCAGCAACACATAACAGTGTTTATTTTCCCACAGCTTCTTTAACAGAGTATATTGTATGCCGTCTGAAATGCTGCCATTCCAGGAGGTATTTCAGCATGGTTTTAATTTGTACTTATTACAAAGTTGAAAATCTTTTCACATGTTTAAGAAAAAAATTGTAAACATTTTTAATGATTTTCTGTTAGCATCTCTTAAACATTTTTATTATGTTTGTTATCTTTTTTCTCAGTTTTAAGAGTCCTTTATATATTAGGGACATTAACACTATTTGTGACTTAATTTGTAAACATTTTCTCCCAGGTTATCTATTGTATTTTGAATTTGTTTGTGATTTTTACACAAGAAGAAGGTATTAAAGGATTCTTGCATGATTCAAATTTTATATCTAAGTTTATCTTACCTATGATTTACATAAGGAACATGAATGAGCTTTGTGAAATTAAAGAATATTCTTAAAAGAGTCATATCTCTAACTATGGTCTCAAATGGATCAACATATTATCTTGATTCTACTGTTATCTAGCTGAGAAGTGGGAAGAATTACTGGCTAATATCTGCGAGATCTGAGGTTAGTACAAGCTTTACCAAGCTGGATGACATGAAAAACTTATTTTGCTTCTGTGCCACACACCTATCATTTGTGATAAAGGGTTAATAATTTCTTCTTTCGCTACCCAAGGGTGTGATGAGAATTAAATACAAGGTTTAGCTCAATGCTTCACATATAGTTATGTGATTATTACAGTATATATTCCTGAGATGTTATATATGAACATATGTAGAAAAAGTAACATTCTGGGCCAGCCCGGTGGCTCACTCAGGAGAGTGTGGCACTGGTAGCGCTGAGGCCACGGGTTCGGATCCTATATAGGGATGGCCGGTGTGCTCATGTGAGCGTGGTGCAGACAACACCGTGCCGAGGTTGTGATCCCCTTACTGGTCCAAAAAAAAAAAAANAGCTACTATAGAGTGGCAAGTGAGGGCTCGTGAGGATGAGTTCTACCAACAATATGAGACCTACATGATGAGAAGCCCACTATGGGAGGATATCATAAAGGATTATTCCTGGCAAAGGGAGCAATTAGTCCTGGTGCAAACACCTGTAATAAGGAATAAATAAATAAATAAATATGCATGATATGTTTGTGCATTAATATCATATACATTTATGGCCAAGTCACAAAGTAGTCAGTTCAGATCTGCTTATTCCATAAAAATATATATGAATGAAACTAATAGACAATTATTATAGAAATGTGGACAATACAGAAAAACAGCAAGGAGTTCAACCAAAACCATACACATTTCCATCACCACAAGGTAAGTTACTATTTTCTTATGCCCATGTAATGTGTTTTTATTTTTATTTCTTTAATGTGGTGAGCATACTTCTTTTCATATATTTTCTAAGAGGAAAACTTCCACAAATCAGACTCCAAGTTTAGTATTCATGATTATGATAGACTTAGCCAGAAATACTAGAATTCTGGCAGAAGGCTATTAACTCACATCCTACAATCATGGCAATTTCAAAAATTCTGATTTAATCTTATTTTTGCACATATTAAACACTTATGCAAAAATTATAACTATAGAAACAAGAGAATTCCTATAGCATTTTTATTTCCTCCATCCAATGCCCACCCACACAATGCCAGAAATTAATCGAATTAGTTTCTGGCTTATCTTTCTCATGTTTCTTTTTGTGAAAATAAGCACATAATTTTTTTTATTTTAGCTCTTCTTATATACAATGCAGCATACTACATAAACTTTTTTCAGGTATATATAATATATACTTCAATTTATAACATATCCTATAAATTGCTTCTCATCAGTTCGTAGAGATCTTTCTCAGTTTTTATGGCTGCATAGTGTTATGTTATGATGAGATGCAATGATTTATCCAACCAATCTCCTACAAATGGGTGTTTTGAATGTCTGCACTATTTTTTTACTGGAAAATAATATCTAAGTGAATTGAAAAATTGAAAAAGCATATTTTAGATTGCTTTTTTGGAGATGTGTCTTCAAGATAAATTCCTGGACAATAGATTTCTGGATCAAAGTTTAGATGCATGTATTGATTTGCTACCTATTGACAAATTTTTCTGCAAAGGGTTGTACCATTTTGCTTCTACCAGCAACACATAACAGTGTTTATTTTCCCACAGCTTCTTTAACAGAGTATATTGTATGCCGTCTGAAATGCTGCCATTCCAGGAGGTATTTCAGCATGGTTTTAATTTGTACTTATTACAAAGTTGAAAATCTTTTCACATGTTTAAGAAAAAAATTGTAAACATTTTTAATGATTTTCTGTTAGCATCTCTTAAACATTTTTATTATGTTTGTTATCTTTTTTCTCAGTTTTAAGAGTCCTTTATATATTAGGGACATTAACAGATATCCCTATTTTTCATATCTGTAGTGAACAAGGCAAGAAAGTACAACCAAAGTCATGGCCAAAGTTTTCTGCGTACTATGTCCACTCATTTGAAACACTTTCTTAATCAAAATTTCAAAGTTATTTTAAGATGGTGTTTCAGGTCACCTGGAAAACACATAAGGACTAGGGGTGGAGATTAACCTAACACGGTTTCTTCCTTCACAAATTCTCCCATGTCAGGAAGAAGAAAGCAAAAGAAACTTGTTTGAAGTGTTTTGTTGTTGTTGCCATTGTTGTTATGTGTTTAGTGGAAATTCTCTAACAGAAGACTTAATCAGTTGTTTGTACTGATTAGTTAATTAGAATGCATTTAACCAAGTGCAAAACATCTGGTCAATTTGATTAACTCCATTATTCAACATGGCAATTTTATTTTAAAGAAAACTGATAGCCATCATTACAGCCCCAAATGTCTAAATGGCTTGAATTACTCCCTTTCCTCTTTTGGTGAGAGTGTTTGGTAGACCTAGCACCAGCATACCTATTCAAGTCCAAATTATCCAGATATAAATATTACCCCAAATCTGTGTACTTCAAACTAAAACAAAGCCATCAAGGACAAGCAAATATGTTGCTAAAAAATCATTGACTCTGTTCTAATCTCTCAGAACAGATGGGCTGAAACATGGAGAGGAACCTAAGCAACAGGCTTTCTTCATGATTGTTTTATTCTCAGGCCAACTCACACAGGACCCCAGAAGAATGAGTTTCTTCCTTTGTCTAGTCGATGGTTTATCTCACACAGTGATTCTGACTAGTAAACAGTGAACAATGTGAATATGCAATTACAGAAGTATTAAGCACACTATTCTGATCAATATTAATGGGAGAAGTGCCCAGATATTCTCAAATCCAAGCTTAAATTTATCATCAAAAATCTCTACTTTCTCTGTTATTTTATATTTTTAAAAAATCCTTAAATTTGAATTAAAAATGTTGTCCATTTCACACCTTATCCTTTTACTCCCAAAGATAGTAAAAAAAATAGCTGCAAGTCAAATGCATTGAATGATTATACTCACTATCTCATCTATTATCCCCCATTTATAGATGGTGGTAACAAGGCTCAGAGAAGTTATGTAAATTACTCAAGGCCAGAGAGCTATTAACCAGTGGAACTGGATTCAAGCCCATGCCATACAGCTCCAGGGCAGTTATGACTGACTGCTACAGTAGTATGTCCTTAAGAATAGAGATCTTAAAACACCAATGATAATATCAAGAAAGCAGGACAACGCTCAGGAATGAATTTCATTATAATCATAGTCATCATTATATGCTGTTACCTGTTATCAAATAAAATTGTGAAATCTTTTATGTTTTGAAGTATTTTATGATATATTTGTCTTCCTCCATCTTGATAGACTCCTTGAACATGCTTCCGTTAGCAAGACCAGATCATAATTTGTTTACCCCTACCTGTCCCTCTCACATCTTGAGCTCCCAAGGACAGGAATATTTATTTTCTCTTGTGTTTCCAGTAACTGGCACAGTCTAAGAAGCATAGTCCTAGAAGCATAGTCTTAGATGCATAGGTAGTCTTAGAATAAATGATGGTTGAATAAATTTGGCTATTTATATTCAAGAGAATAAACAAGATGACCTTTAAGTATCTTACAACTTTGTTCTTCCTTAAAGTAGGTCTTCATACGTTACCTCTCCCAGGGGGACAGAGATGCAAAGGATTACTCAAAGCCCATTTCTCCTGAGCAGTGACAGGCCCAAAAGGGTTAATTCCAGAACCTTCAAGAGAGAAGCATCCCTCAGAAATAACCCCAGATCAGGTTTTCACTCAGTACTTATTGTCCAGGCAAGAAGGTTGCAGAAAAGGAACATAGGTGGTTACAAAAAGAACAGTAAGATAGTTGTCATGGCAACACTCAATTCCCCAAGAAACTTAAAGAAACAACTGAAGACTTTCCTATCATTAGGTTTAGCTCCACCAAGGACATCTGCCCTTAGAGCCAGCAATTTTTCTGCTGTGTTACAATTTTTTATCTACAACAGAGACGTTAGCCCCGGGAAAGTTTTCTGTCTTTCCCAAGCTTAACATTTCTATGTGCTAGGCCCTGTGAAATACATTTGCTTTCTTAATGTTGGTATCCTCCACATTCATAGGAAGCTTACTCCTCCTGAGAGCTATAGAACACTGAAATGTCTCAGTGGAGTAAAACAGTTCAGGTTTTTAAGATAGTTTATCATTTAGTTTTAATATAGTTGAAAAATGGCTATTTCTCAGCATGAGAAAACAGCAATTTCTATATGTCTTTACACCAACGTGTTGCCAAACTTAAATTCATATATTAATTTCCTAATGATAGGATTACTTTTCCTAGGCAAATAGCAGGGCCTTTTTACATTTGAATGCCATGGGTCCTTGAAAGCAATGAGTTAGTAAAACATGGCAAATGAGCACTTCAAATGATGTGTATCCAGAAAATCAAGAATGAGGCTGCTGGAAGCAAATGTGGAGTCTGAAATCTAGGTCCACCAATTTCTGGATATGGAACCATGGGCAAGTTTTATAAACCATTTTCCTTAGTTTCCCATATTCAAAAGTGGGGATAAGAAAGGGATCTGATAAGATTTTTTGTGAGTTTCAAATGAGTGTAAGCCATATAGCACTTAGAACAATGTCTGGCAAATAGTTCTCAATATAGTTTATCTATCATTGTATCTTTTATTTATTTAGAATATCAATAATTGTGAGAATTATCTCTTCCAATATTTTCTGTGGAACTACAAAAAGTGAAGATAATTAGCACAAAATGACAGTTTTGCCTCAAAATGTATTTTTTGAATACAGTTTTATGTCTGACTTCAATGAAAGAGAAGGCTAAGGAATCTACCATCTTTCTAACTTACCAAATCCTCAAATCATCCTCACAAATGAGTCTTAGAGAAATAACTTATTCAGTCACACAGCTTGGCAGAGCTTGCACTTAAATCCAGGTCTCCTCAGTTCAGAATAATGTGTTCTAGAGCAATGTCTTCTATTCTGTGGCTTAAAGAGCTTTGTGGATGCTGGAGTTATAAGACGTTCTTTAATCTTTATTTGCAGAAAGTACTACATGTAAACCAAAGTGTTGCTGTGTTTTATGCAGATGTGAAATAGAATTTTAGCATGATGTTAAGAATAAACACTTATTTAATATTTCAATAAATTCACAATATCTTGTTATATTTTCCCAACCAACGGATCATAAAACTACAACTATCACCATGTAGGGGGGTCCATGGGATTTGTCATTTAAAGGGCATCATAAAGTTTTGCTATAGATCTTCTACTACAGCTTGGAAGAGGACAACACAACTGGAGGGAGTCAAGGCATATACTGTATAGTGAACTTACAATGGGTCTAGAAGGAAAGTGAAGCCCAGTACGGTAAGTGTCTGCCACCATGATTTTTTACTGAATGGATGAATGCATGCATGTATAAATACATATACACAAACAGAAAAAATTGTTTTGTTTACAGCCCATGGAGCCAACCTAAGAACACTTAGGAGCACTTCATTAGCAAGAAAAATATCATTTTTCTCCCCCTTCCTTGCACATGAGAACATTTAGAATGGCTTTTCCCACAAATGTCAGTTCCAGGAAGGTATGAATTGGCATTTCTTTATGACAAGTTTTGTGTTGTCAAGTAAGTTTGGCAAATGCTGTACTCAATAACCAGCTTTTGGAGAGCTACCAGGCACGTGAGCAAATTATAAGCTCTGAGAAATCTTATGATAAGAAAATTCAGAAAGTCCCTAACCTATTTGATCACAGACGACCTTTTTTCCATAACACCCATGCATTAGTCTGTTTCTGTTGCTTATAACAAAAATACCTGGAACTGGGTATTTTATAAAGAAAACAAAATTTATTGCCTACGTTTTCTGAGGCTGGGAGGTCCAAAGTCCATCTGGTGGTGATGACAGTGCCCCAGGGGTCTCACATTGCAAGATGGTGGAAGCAGAGAGAGCAGAGAGAGAGAGAGAGGAAAAAAAACAGACTCTCCTCTTCTTTTAAAGCCCTCAGAACCATGCTCCTGACCACCATTTCTCATCCATTCACTACTGCACGATCCTACAATCCAATCACCTCTTCAAGGTTCCAACTTTTCATTACCATAATAGGATTTCTCACCCTCTTAACAGTCACAGTGAGGACCAAGTTTCTAATACATAAAACTTGGGGGACACAATTCAAACTTCAGTGAGTTTTGGGAGGGCATAATTCAGTCCACTACAACCCATTAGCCTCCTATGGAACTAGGTATCTATGGCACATAATTTGGGAAACAATATTCTACATCATTCTTATCTGTTCGGGTGCCAGCCAATTCCCTTTTGATACTTCATGTGATTCAGTTGTTAAATGTTCTTTCTATTATTCAAAATTTAAGGGGGTATAAGAAGTTACAAAAGCAAGACCCCTGCTTTCTCTAATGACAGCTCATGAGTATTCAGGAAGCAACAGTTCATGGCACTAGCTGCCCTATCTCTGCATATTCAGTTGTGTGCTAAAGTTTGGGGGGAAGATGGCTCTGGTGATTGTTAGCAAGTCACACAGCTTAGTCTACTGCCAGGCTGCTGGGAGGCAAGTAATGTCTTCGCAGGTTGGAGAAGAAAACAAAACAACCATTCCTGGGATAATTGATGGCTCAGGACAATCACTAGCAAATATCACATGCTCCCCACCTTGGAATGTCTCTTACAGCTGTCAATCTCTGAAAGCCCTGCAGCTGATGCCAGCGAATAGTAACAGGGAGCCTTTGAGGCCTTGCCAGGATCTACTAGGATGAAGAGAGCAAGGATGTCTGTTTCTAGAGGATGATCGGAGTCACATCTTTTTAAAGAAGATATATGCAGGTGTATGGCCTGATCCCAGGATTCCCTAAGAACCTAAAAAGCTGAAGGGAAGCCACAGGCTGATATTCTCTGACCTAATCTACAAAACATCAAAGTTTTGCTCATTGGGAACTACATGCAGGGGACTATCACAGGCCCTTTAGGAGGTAGACAATAAGTATCATAAAGTTATTTCCTTTGCTCCTCAGTGAGCTTATTAATTATTTCAGTAAGATAAGATGGATGCACTTTAAAAATATAAATTACTGTCCAAAGTGATTCATCATTAGCATTAGGTGAATGAATGGGCTGAGTTGCAACTACTGGATGAAGACAGTCCAGGTGAGGAGAATGGTTTATAGCAAAAACTGGAAGGGTGCAGTACACCAGCTCAGTGGGAGAAGAAGGGTTGGGCTGAAAAAAAGTTTGAGGGGGAGATTTGATATGAAAATAAATCTTGGATTCCAGGCTAAGGAGTATAGTGTAGGCATGAGCATTTCTTGAAGATGAAGTGAGCTAGCCTCACATATCTCTAATGCTCTTTCCTTAAAAACATAACCCCATTGTTCCAGTCATACCCAACTATACGCTGCTACCCACATGCACCATGTTTCTTCATGCTTTTCTCTGCCTGTCAATGCTACTATCACTCTTTGGAATGCCTTTTCCAACTTTGTATATTGCTGTCGGCACCTGTGGTTGATGTAACTCAAATATTTGATCTGACCTGTCATTGAGTACAAATGAAGTCATGTAACATTATGACTGAACTACCAGAGTACTTGGCCCCACCTGCATGACCATTAGATAACAACTCCTTCTCAAGGTCCTTCCAGCTATTTCTGTGAGGTTCTCCTGAGAAATGTTTGCATTTCTTCCTCAGTTTTGATCTGTTGTCCACAGGCTAACTGCTTTTGAGGGGGTTGTCCCTTCCACTGCAGACAGAGCCATCATTCAGGAGTGGCCATGCTAGGCTTTCAAAAGGCAAGTGCTCTGTGATCCAAAATGGACTAGGAATAGTGGGGTTGGGGAAGGACCAGTGTGGGTGAATAGGTATTTTGCTGACTCTTTCTCACCTAAGTATTTTTTTTTTCTTTTCTAATTATACATTGACTTTATTCAATTTCACCAGATTTTACATGCATTCACTTGTGTGTGTAGGTCTGTACAATTTCAACACAGGTATAAATTCACATTCTCAACACCACAATCAAGATACAGAACTGTTCCATTAACAGAAAGGAACTCCCTGTGTCATCCCTTTCATACATATCCCACTCCCCCTCCAGTCCATGTCCCTGGCGACCATTAATCTGTTATTCATTTCTATATTTTTGTCATTTTGAGAATGTTATGTAAATACAATCACACAGTATGCAACCTTTTGAGATTGGCTTTTTTTCATTCACCATAATACCCCCAAGCTCCATCCAAGTTGTTGTGTGTATCAATAGTCTCTTCCTTTTCATTACAGAGTAGTATTCCATGATACAGATGATTTGTTTAACCATTCACACATTTCAGGATGCCTGCATTGTTTCTTTTTGACTATCACAAATAAAACTGTTGTGAACATTTGTGTACAGGTTTTCAAGTCAACATAGCTTTTCATTTCTCTGGGATAAATGTCCAGAAGTGCATATGCTGGGTCTTATGCTAAGTGTATGTTTAACTTTATAAGAAATTTTCAAACTCTTTTCCAGAGTGGGTATACCATTTTACATTCCTATCAGCAATGTATGACAAATTCAGTTTGCATCCTCAACAGCATTTGCTATATCTGCTATTTTTAATTTAGTCATTGTGTTGTCATATCCCATTGTGGTTCTAATTTGCATTCCTCAATCACTTACAAATATCAACATCTTTTCATGCGCTTCCTTGTCATCCATATATCCTCTTCAGTGAAATGTCTACTCATAATTTTTGCCCATTTTCCAACTGGATTGTTTTTTATTACTGAGTTTTGAGTACATTTTATATATTTCAGATTGATCAGATATATGGTTTGCAAATAATTTCTCTCACTTTGTAGCTTGCCTTTTCCTCTTCTTAAATTTTTACCGAGAAACATTTCTAATATTGATGAAGTCCAACATATCAACTTTTTCCTTTTATGGACTGCACTTTTGGGGTGAATTCTAAGAATTTGTCACCTAGCCCGTGATCCTTAAGATTTTTCTACTATGATTTTTTTCTAAAAGTTTTATAATTCACATCTTACATTTAACTACATGACACATTTGAGTTAGCTTTTACAAAGGTATGAGGTTTAGGTTGAGGTTCATTTTATTTTGCTTATGGGTGTCTAATTGCTCCAGCATAATTTGTTGAAAAGCCTTCATTAAATTGCTTTTGTACTTTGGAAAAATCAGTTGGGCATATTTATGTGGGTCTATTTCTGGGTTTTCTCTTCTGTTCAATTGATCTATGTGTCTATCCCTCTGCTAATACCATACGATCTTGATTACTGTAGTTACATAGTAAGTCTTGAAATTGGGTAATGTGAGTCCTCCAACTTTTTCTTCTTCAAAAGATTTAGTTTAATTAATTTTATGCTGGGTATTTTCATCTTTCCACATTTTGTCTCCTGCTTCATTCTAGAGAAGAAAGTTCTTGCATAAGCTCTTCCTTTTCTTGTTGCAACTCCTGCAAATGCTGTTGGTTTTGCTCCAACCTGTCCTCCAACCACTGTAGGAGAGGCCCACTGACTGCTGACATCTGACTGCACAGATTCTTGGTAAACACTGAGCCATTATGGATCTTGGTCACTGAGTCCAGATGTGTAAGGCTGTGGATCCTCTTATATGTATTTTGTTCCTCTTGGCACAGGATCTTGGGCAGCTCTACTGCTGATTCAAGACACACTTTCCCAATGGTGACATGAGGTACAATATGGATTGGGATATCAATTCTCTCATACCTTTCCTCTTCCTTCTGGCCCTCAATGGAGATGTGTTGGATGGAACTCCAAAAGTCTCGTGGACCATGAGGGGACTCTGAGCTCTTCTGGGCCTGTATGGATTGAAAACAAGTGTAGAGTACCTGGCCAGTCTTCGCATTTTTATCTTCTATGAAACAGGAAAAAATAAGTCCTACAAAGCCTTGATCCATCATCTGGTACATGGCTTGTGTGCGAACATCAACATATGAAGGCCAAACAGTAATGTGAGGATGGGAATGATACCAGCCCACGACCCTCATGGGGTGGCCTGTTAGTTCCGCCAACCTCTCTGCCTCTGTTGAGGCCACAGACAGCTGCTCTGGAGAGATTTCTACTCGGTCCTTCCTCTTATCAGAACGTCTCAAGATGATGACGGAATGAATGTGAACAATTCTGATGTTGTTAACCTTTTCGGCAACTGTGTGCATTTCAGTTCCGGTATATGCAAATTTGGAGTCACTCCTTGTGTCATCAGTCAACTCACCTATACACAGCCCCATCACCTCTTCCTTCTCTGTGCTCAGGGCGTGGTTGAGACAAAGTAGGAAAGCGTCAGACTCGAGATAAACCGCCTTCACCGCCATCTTGGTCCAACCTGCCTGCGTCCGCCTGGTCCCACTCGGCCTGACCAATCGGGTGCTCCGGTGCAGACTCTCGCGGTGCCCCGGTGCAGACTCTCGCGGTGCCCCACTCTCTGCGCTCCGCCCAGGCCTTGCAGTCCGCGTGCGGGTTCCGCGAGGGCGGGGCTCACCAAAGTTTTTTTTTTTTTTAAGAAACCTATCCGAAAATTATTAAGCCATAGGAGTAAATTCTTGGCTTTTGTGTCTGAGAAGCTCATCCAGGCATGGCTGGCTACAACAGCTTGGATGATAGCATCAGGACTTGAGCTTGCTCACTCCTTCCATGTCTTGGCTTTGACTGTCATTTGTCTTTTCAGGCACACGTTCAGCTGGCATTGCAGCTGCAGAAGAGCTTCTCTTTCAAGGCGTTTCAACAATGGACCGAGATAATCTCTATTTTACCTGTTTTATGCCATATGCCCATTCCTGAATCAGGGAAAATAGAACACATCAACGGAACAGGCCTGTGCCATGTTCCACCTGTGCATGGAGGGGTGGATAAACCCTACCCCTCCCGCCAAATCGTTTGTCCTAAGACTAGAAGAAGGCCACTTCCCAATAATAAAAGAAAAACTTGACGTTACCAGAAAATGAGTAGATAGATGATAGAGAGATGGAAATAATAGCTGTTCACTACTGCTTCAAAGCAGCACCACTTCTGTACAGTCTTCTTAAAGTTCTTTATCTTCCAACCCCTCCTTCTTCTATAGACCCTGGACTCCACTTCCAAAGAAATTAATCAAAAACAACCCAAAAGTCTGAGTGGAAAAGAGGAGGACAAATATCATGCTATACACTCCATCATCCCCATCTCTCTGTTGGCATCCCACCAGGAGCTATAAAGCTCTCCAAATAGCATGTTCACACCCCCATTCCCCACCCTATCTCAATCATTCAGTCCTACTTCAGAAACAAACAAGGATATGAAGGAGAAACACCGTGGAAATATTTCACCAGATTTACTGACCAAAAATCAACTTGCTGTGGGTTTAGTTAGGATCCTCAGCTATGCTTAAGTAGCAACTCATTTATTGCCTTCTCTGAGGAGTCTTCTCAGGTACAGCTGGTGATGGTTAAGGACACTTACACTCAGTATCTTAAAATTCCTGTTTACTGCTTTATGCTTTGCTATCCTGGATTTCTCGAGCATAAGGGTCTCAAGATCAGAGGTTTTGTCTTTCATCACAGAATCACATTGTTTATTTATCTTTCATCATGAAACCCCTTATACCTAGAATAATGTCTAATAGAGAACAACCTCCATAAATATTTGTTGAGTGAGTTGATAATGAGAGTTGGTTTAAGAATGTTAATCCACTGGAAGGGTATAGGCATTTCCAAGGGGAAGAAAGACAATAGGAAAAGGCTAGTTTAATATCAATTATGTTTTTTACATTTCAGAAGTGATAATAAAAAATTTCTTGAATTTTTTGGTGTGTAACCCAATTGCAAGTTAACACAAAGCAGGTTAACATATTCTCTGGTCACTGTGAAATTTTATCTGTTTTAGACAAAATTATCAAGATACACAGGCAAACAAATAAAGCATAGAAACCAATGGCATAAATTTGGATTGTTCACAAGCCCTGGGCAAATACAGCTGACAAGTAGCAAAGGAGTTTCAGGGGTGGCAGTAGAGAGAAGAAAGGAGAAAATAGAAATTGTATTTGCAGAGTAAATTTAAATAAAACTAAAAATTCTAATTCACCTCAAACTGCTGATTCATTTAAAGAAAATGTCAACAAAGCTTTTCCATTGAACAAAACCTGGGACAAAGTGACAGAAAAATTGTTTTCTAAACATTTACCTCTGATATTGAAAAACGCAATCAAAAGAAAGCACCATTCCTTTCCTTCTTGAGAAACTCAATGTGATTCAAGTAAGAAGAGCAGTTTCTGTGTCTCTCTTCAATTCATAGACAGCAAAGTAGGAGGGAGGAATGGTCTGCAAATATATAAGATAACCAAAAAGCCTAAATGGGAGAAATTCTCCAGGGTGGAACTACTTGTAGATCAAAAGATACAGAGTATCAGTGGCCTATAATGGTATCATTAGGCCTATAATACGTCACACTTAGGCACTGGGGTGAAAGGGAACCATACTTTGTCTCCTACACTCTCCTTTCCTACCATGTGAGATCATTTTTAAACAAACATGTAGCCACTTGCTCAACATACATTAGTTGATGATCTACTATTTATGAAGGACCTTGCTAGCACTGAAGATTTGGAGGCAAAACTTAATCACTACTTCTGGTTCCACTATTGGCAGTGTATTTCATGTTAACATAACCATACTGCAAATAACAATTACAAACTCTAGAAAAAATATAAAATATAACTCATGGAAGCCATTGAAGAGTGAAGAAATATAGACAGAAATTGGAATGTATTCAACCTTCCAAGTGAAGCCACTGTGAGAGATCCATCTTTATAGGGCCTTTCCCCTGAGGAAATCCCCCAGTGCTCATAGTGAATAGTAGCTTCATTTTAAGCAAAAATACAGTCTTACACACAATTACAAATAACATAATTATTATAGCAAGTTGTATAACATACACTCACCAAAAAAACCTGCAAGTTGGTATATGTCTACTTCTATCAAACAATGTGCTGTAATTGCATAATAAAAAATTCTCACAGGCTAAAAATAAGACACAGTCTTAATTTGCTTTGGGTATCAGAGGATAGAGTTTAGGTTTCCTGAGTGGCTAAAAATTGGTAGAAACCTTAAAAAGAAGGAATCACAGTTGAGGGGAGCCCCAAATCCGAGTAAAATCTCCCTTGGATTTTTGGTTGACCTTGAACTGCTCATGTGTAGGGATACACCAAAGTGTTCAATGGGAAACAACAGATGGAAGGCTAAGTAAAAACATTGGAGATTTCAGCTGCTACCAGTCACTAGGGGAAGAAAGTTTGAGATCTGTCAAATTAAATTGTTTTAGTAAATACCTCTTGAATTTTTTCCCTAACAAACATTTTCTGTTTATCTCATTTTGATTGTTTTGTGTTTTTCTTTGTCTGTTACTGGAGATTCATTGAACTTCTTTGATCCATGAGTTAATTATTGTTTTCATCAAATTTGGAAAAATGTTGGCCATTATTTCTTAAAATATACCTTTCTGCCACAATTCAATCTTTCTTTCTAAAATTTCTCATTTTGTGTATGTTAAATCATTTGATATTCACCCACAGCTCATTGCTGCGGCCATTTTTCAGACTTTTTAAGCCTTTAGCATTTCGTTTCTGATAGCTAATATTGCTATGTCTTCAATCTCACTGATTATTTCATCTGAAGTGTCTAATATATTGTTAATTTCATCCAGTTTACTTTTTATTACAGATTAATTTCCATCTCTAGAATTTTTATTTGTGTTCTTTTTATTTTCTTTTTTGTGTTTTCCTATATATCTGTGAACACAGTTATAATATTTATAATAAATGCTCTAAGGACCTTGTCTACTGATTAAATGATATATTTTATCTAGTGATAGATTTTATTTTCTTAGATATGGGTAGTATTTTCCTGCTTCTTTCCATAGCACGTTACTTTTGAAAAGATGTAAGATTTTGTAAATGTTTTGTTTTTGGCTGTTGATTTTATTCTATTTCTTTTTTTTTTTTCCTTTTTGTCTTTTTTCATGTCTGGCAACGGATCGCAACCCTCAGTGTCGCGCCCGTACCGGACCGGGACCAGCAACAGGATCGCAACCCTCGGTGTTGCGCCCACACCTCGCTCAGCCAGTGAGCGGGAACCAGTCTGTATGTGGGATCCGAACCCTCGGCGGGAGCGCCGCTGCGCTCCCAAGCGGCGCACTATAGCAGTGCGCCACCGGGCCGGCCCATTATTCTATTTCTTTAAAGAGTATTGAATTTTGTTTTTGCTCTCAACTAAGTAATTTGAAGATCACTTTCTCCCTTTGATTTTTGCATTTATACTTTGTTGTGGTAGGTTCAGAGAAGCCTTTATTCTTGGACTAACCTATTTTGACTTTCTAAAGAAACTACCTGTTATGGAATTAATTGCATTCCACAAAAAAGATATGTTGAAATGCTAATCTCTGGTACCTTAGAATGTGACCTTATTTGGAAATAGGGTCATTGCAGTTATCAAGTTAAGGTGAGGGCATGCTGGAATAAAGTATCCAGCATGACTGGTGTACTTTTAAGAAGAAGAAGAGAGACACACAGGGAGATGACCATGTGACAATGTAGTCAGAGATCAGAGTGATGCATCCATCAGGTAAGAAATGCCAAAGATAGCCAGAAAACACCAGAATCTAGAAGTGGTAAGGAAAGATTCTTTCCTACAGATTGAAGAGGGAGCATGGCCCTACCAACTACTTGGTTTTTTACTTCTAGCCTCCAGAACTGTGCAAAAATAAATTTCTGTAGTTTTAAGAAACCTAGTTTGTGACACTTGTTATGGCTGCCCTAGGAAATTAATATACTATCAATGCTCCACGTGTTGCAGGTTGTCTCCATTCTAGCCATTGGGAACGTAAACTCTTCCTAGCTCTGTGTGGACATTATGAATGGTTTGGCCTACTGCTTTCTTGAAGGAGTTTCTTTTTCTTTTTCTTTTATTTATTTGAATGTTCTCTTCTTTTTTCTAGATTAGTCTAGCTAAAGGTTTGTCAATTTTGTTTATCTTTTCAAAAAAAAAAAAAAACAATTCTTACTTTGGTAATCTTCATTGTCTTTCTAGTCTCTATTTCATTTATTTATGCTCTGATCTAATCCAGTTTATTTTAAGTTTCCCAGATGTTACAAATCATGCTTAATACAAGGATAAATGCATGCATAAATGAAATGTTGTGGTTTTCTGGGATATGAGCTAGGCCTCTAGTTACTTGCTGACCTTAGTTGTTATAAGAAAATAAACTGCTCGAGACTTTAGTGCCAAAATAATATATATTATATATAAAATATTATTTTATATATTATATCCAATAATAATTGATTGTCTATTCTGTGTCAGGCTTTGTAATCACATGCAACTTTCAAATAAATCATTTATTTATTTATTCAAGGAAACCATGAGGTAATGCTAATATCTGCATTAAAAATAATACTGAAAACTGGAGGTGACATTATATGCCTAAGGTTATATAATTATTCAGGAGTAGAAGGAAAACAGAACACAAAATTTTCTGTAGTACTTGCCTATGTAATCTACTAGCAGACAATTAATATTTTCTTTGTCACAGACAAAGTACGAAGGAAACTAAACAGATGCCAATCATGTTCACTGGTCATCACTGGCAAAAGCCAGAATAGAATGCCATGTGCAGATACTGTAAAAATTTGATGAGTAGCTGAAAATATATGGGTAAAATCCACATAATGGAAATATGCATTTCCTTTATGTATGATTGAGAAGATACAGAAAGTCTCATCAAGAGAGTTTAAAAGTGAAAGATTTTTGAGGGTTAAGTATTTAGAGGAGGGATAAATTGCAATTTATTCTTCCTAGGGTGATCACTAAAAACTACCTGTGTCAGATCATTTCACGTCACACACACAGCACTACTGGGTAAATAATTATATAATTCTTGTTCTATATAAAATAATGATTTGTAAATAATAATGTTGGAAATAATTAGATAATATATAAATAATATTACATAAATGGAACAATTGTTACATTCTAATTATACTCAACAATTAGATTCTACTTAGGCAGTGGAAATTGTACCATGTTTTCACTAGTCAGAAATTACCTGATACATATTACTTATTGCTAATAATATGGTTGTGCCACTTTGATTGTCTTAGGATTAATTTGCTCTCCAATATATCCTCGACAACTCTGGATATTAATGCTATTTTTGCAGACACATAAATTGAAGAGACACATCCAGAAATTCAAGGGTCACTGCCCTTTTCCTTTATATAATTTTTAGTTTTGACTTTGGAAATGTCTTCTTGTCTCTCCAGGAACCTCTCTTTTGACCCATCTATGAGTGTCTATTTCCTGGGACCACTCCTGTTACCAATTTTTGTATTAGTCAAGGTCCAATCAAGGCACAGACGGCATCCCAGTTATTTTAATACAAATAATTTAATGTTAATAATTATAAATAAGGATGTAGTTATTTACTAAGTAACTGAAAAAGCAAAAGAGAACACCAAAATATTTTGGAAGTCACAACTGTAGGAAACAACTATCACTTGCACAGCTTTCTTTTTAGACAGGGAAGAGTCTGAAAATTTTAAACCTTAGAATCTTGGAGCAGAGTTCTCTGGAGCTGAAATAGCCTGCTGAGGAGGAGGCACCACTTGGCTTGTGCTGTTTCCTCTAAGCTTGGAGGATGAGCCCCATGGGGTTGCAACCCAGATCCCCAAGGATGGGACACTGGCTAATGCCAATGTCTCTGAAAGGTGCACAGAAGGTGGGGTCTGCAAGTATTAAAAAAAAAAAGTGAGCTGGATTTGCATGCTGCTATCAGAATAGACCTACCACTGCTGGGGTGGAGAAGCAAGATTGGGGTGATGCTGACAGGAGCGGGTTTCAAGTGCAGGGAGCAGACATGAATCCTGCTGGAAGTCAGAGAGAAGCAGCAAAAAGGAACAAGTCTCTTTTTTCTCTTCAAACCTTTCGTCTCCCTCCAGTACCCCCGCTAGTCATAGCCTAACAGGGAAAGGCAGAAACGTGGTTCTCAAACTTCCACCAGGCATCATAAAGCAGAGTGTAGACCTGTGAATTTGGAGCTGAGGGACTGTAGCTTGATAACTCGCACACCCTCCTTGTCATTTTTATTCCCTTTGATTGAGAAGACCTAACGGCAGTGACATTTCTTACTCATTCCTACTTCCTCAGGATCCAGCCTTATGCCAAGTTTAAAGTGACACTCAATTTTTTCTTCCATTTGAAGAAAGGAAGGACAAAAGGAAAGAAGAAAAGGAAGGAAGGAAGGAAGGAAGGAAAAGAAAAAAGAAAAAAGAAAGAAGGAGGGAAGGAAGAAAAGATAAAGAAAGAAAAAGATTAATGTGCATGTATGTGAAAAAGAGACAGAGACAGGCAGACAGACAAGGGAGGAAGTTGTACATTGTGCTGCTCACTTTCAGTGATTAAACATGAATAAAGAACATACCCTGCTTTCATAGAGCTTCTATGCTCAAGAAGTATCGAATGAATGAACACTCAGTGCTGCCCATTTCTCCTTTTCTCATAGGCCACATTGCTCTTGCCTCCTTCTACCCTTTAATGATGTCTCTTGGCACCTTCACTGGCTCCTCTTTCTACCGCCAAGTTTCAGTTGTCATGTCTCTGCCCCTTCTCTCTGGTCTCACTCACTGAGATCAACTCTTACAGAGTTGGGCTGTAACATGTCCCGACTCAAATCCTTCATCACTTGCCTGCTAGAAATGTCCATTAGGATATTCCTCCAATAACTTCAAATTCAACATATTTAATAAAAGCTCATCTCCTTTCTCCTTGAGACCCCTCAGACATAGCAAGGGTACATTTTGGGGTCAAATCATTTTCAGTTTATGTTTGTGTGTTTTACATAAACATGTGTATGTATATATGTATATATGTCTGCACATATATAAATATGTGTATGTATATATGTATATATGTCTGCATATATATATATATATAAAAAATAAATACATTTTTATGTTTATATATTATATATGAACTAAAAGGATTTTCTACTATGAGTTGTGGCCAGAACTGCTTGGAAGCCAAAGGAATATATGATCTCTAAATTCTAAGAACTTAAAAATATGTTTTAACATAGCTTAAATTCATAAGAAGGTATTAATTTAATCACTACTGAAATATTTACTGTAACTCTACTATATCTTCTGCTACACCAAGTGCTGTGATCACTAATGAATGAAGTAAAGAGACCCCTCCCTGGGAAAATGTACGTTTTCACCAGAAAGACAAACAGTAAACAAGCAAATATGGTCAAAATCATCTGACAGGTATTATATATTTATATGATTTAAATGTTTCTGCTATGGGCAGGCCCGGTGGCGCACTGGATACTGCGCCGCTTGGGAAGTGCGGCAGCGCTCCCACCCGAGGGTTCGGATCCCACATACAGACCGGTTCCCGCTTGCTGGCTGAGCGAGGCGCAGGAGCAACACCGAGGCTTNACACCAAGTGCTGTGATCACTAATGAATGAAGTAAAGAGACCCCTCCCTGGGAAAATGTACTTTCTCACCAGAAAGACAAACAGTAAACAAGCAAATATGGTCAAAATCATCTGACAGGTATTATATATTTACATATGATTTAAATGTTTCTGCTATGGCCCAATATACATCTTCCTGAAAAATCTTTTGTCCTACAAAGTTGGGTACAAAAATAGCAGGGCTTATAGGAAAAATAAAAGCCAGAGCAAATAACTCAAAATCTATATAAGTTTGTGACCACAGCAATAGCCAAAACAATAACATATCCTAGCTGATAACTTGGATATCCTAGGCAAGCTACCTCGGGGATTTTAAAAGTTCACAAAAAACATTGGTCTTTGAATGCTGGTTTGCAGGTACTGAAGGAAAGCAGGTAGAAGTGGAGCTCTGAGTCAGAGGGGCTGCTGCTAAGGTGAACACGGGAAGAAGTGGAACCTGCCTTTGTCAGAGAGCCAGACCAGGCCAGGGTAGCACTTCTGTGGTCAGGGAGACTGGGTTTCAGGCATTTATTTTTAAATGTCCCTATCTTCCCCAAAACTCTTCAGCCCTAAAGCCCTTGAGCCCTAAAATAGAACTGAAACATTTTTGTGCAGCAGTCAACCTTAGAGCTTTTATTCTTCTTTGTGAAGTTTTAAACTCTGCTGCAGTTATTCCATCTCTCATTGCTTAGGGAAAATCACATATGAACAAACACTACTTCCATACCAGAATGTCATCATGACTATCCTGGCCATATGTCCAGTTTGTTTTGGCTCAAGTCTATTGTTCTGGCATAATTATTAATAGCACCCCTTTTACTCTCAAAAGTATCTGGGTTTGCAAAGTAAATTATATGATCATCCTAATTATTTTGCTATTTAGCAACCTATTGTAGCACAACAGACTGAAAATGGTGAATAATAAGCTATAATAAATGCAGCGATAAATGTTAAGCATGCACTGATAGGACTAACAAGGAAGGAAGACGTAAAATCTTTCAGGGAGACATGAATGCTCCATGGAGGCGAGACATCTAAGCTGAACCATAAACAGGAGCCAGCAAAGAAAGTCAGTGGACGAGGAAGCAGAGAAAACAGCCCATGCAAAGGCCCTGCAGTGAGAAACAGTTGGGCAGGTTTGAGGAACTGAAGGGAAGACAGTGTGGCTGGAACTTATAGGGAGGGGAGTCAAGGATGGTGGCTTGAAATTGGGTGGTCTCGTGGTAGAGAGTGGGATCCAAGGATAGGTTTCGAAATACAAGGGATAGAACTTACCAATAAATTAAAATAGATCACTCCTGTTAAGGCTGTAGTTGCTTTATTTCTTGAACAAAACATAGACCATATGATGTGCAGCTCCCCTGCCACATTTGACCTTCTATAGTTCTAAACTGCATTTCTGTATAAGTACATGCTTCATAAGCATATTTAAGTATGTTCCTACATGCACATTTGTCTCTTTCAAGAATTAAAGAAAACACTTCTCTGAACAAGTAACCATACCTTTCTGTAATTTTCTACGTGTAATTCCTCCAAATTTCCCTCTGTGCTAATACATTTATTCTCCTTCCCCTTTAATTC
>NW_007733487.1:61221-65630 GCF_000696425.1 Galeopterus variegatus
TAAGTATGTTCCTACATGCACATTTGTCTCTTTCAAGAATTAAAGAAAACACTTCTCTGAAGAGGTAATCATACCTTTCTGTAATTTTCTCCGTGTAATTCCTCCAAATTTCCCTCTGTGCTAATACATTTATTCTCCTTCCCCTTTAATTCAGATTCTGCTTCTTTTAGCATTTCAAACTTGGCAGGACTCTCCATGGCCAGGAGTGAAGATTGGTGTAGATATTCCAAAATCAATTGGCTTTTATCATCCACCTTTAAAAATAAAGCACAAAAAGAAAGCACTAGCCAGCAAACAGGAATCCTGATATAAGATCACCTTGCTCTGCATTCCACTGCTGGTGAATCTCCCTGGAGTAATTTGATTAAATACATTCAATTTACTTTGCAGAGACAGGTGCTGCTTCTACTGGCAATCACAGACCCTGGGGGAGCTTCCAACACTTAAAGAAATGTGTCCATTTATTTAACAGAGCTTTATTTTCTCCAAAAATAAAAAAAAAGGTCTCTATTACTCTAGCATATTCTTTTCAGGTTCCTAGAGAATTTGCAAAATGAAACCAACATGAATTTATGTGTGGGCATACACACCTAAACAAGGGTACATGCCACTGTGACTTTTAAGGCTAAATGTTAAACTGCATTTATAAAGTACACAGTGGTGTTGTTGAGGTTGTCAAGCCTCAGAGAAGGGCAGTGACCATAAACACCTTAAGTATCCAGTCTTCCAGATTTTCTCAGAGGAAATGCCCTGGTTGTAAAAGTAGAGTGAGTGAATTAAAAATAGACTCTTTTAAAGTGTGATCTAAAGACAACCTGCCCTGTAAAAAATGCATATTACTAAACCCTAAGCCAGAATCATGGANTCTAAAGACAACCTGCCCTGTAAAAAATGCATATTACTAAACCCTAAGCCAGAATCATGGACTCAGAGTCTGTGGAGGTGGGAACCAGGTACAAAGCTTTTCAGTGCTTCACATATGCATGACTTATCTGGGGATCTTGATAAATGTGCGCAGTTTGACCCAGGAGGCCTGGGGTGGGTGGGGCATGAGAAGATGACTTTCTCAAAGCTTCTAGGTGAGGACATGCTGCTAGTCCGTGGGCCACACTTAGCAGAACAAGGCAGTCCAGTTTGTGCACACTATATTGTCCAGTATAAATGTCCCGCCTTTGGCAGCTTCCCGCTGCCAGCTCCACTGCAAAGGTAATTGGCTCGCTGCTGAAGCCCAGAGAAACTACACACAGTGGAGAATGATTCTGCTCATAGCACTCGTTAGACATGGTTCAAAAAACAATACGTTTATTTTTACAAATTGAAAATGCCTATTCAATATACCTTCTTAATACATCAAACACAGGGTTGCTCAGCAAGTCATCATCTACCTGTGGACTGTTGGACGCCTGATTTATTTCCTGAGCGATCTTCATTGGGCAGTGCCTGTATCACCTTTCTTCCTGTCACAGCAAAGTGAGACAAGCTGTCAATAAGCCTTTTTAGATACCAGTCAAGGAAAATTCNAAAGGTAATTGGCTCGCTGCTGAAGCCCAGAGAAACTACACACAGTGGAGAATGATTCTGCTCATAGCACTCGTTAGACATGGTTCAAAAAACAATACGTTTATTTTTACAAATTGAAAATGCCTATTCAATATACCTTCTTAATACATCAAACACAGGGTTGCTCAGCAAGTCATCATCTACCTGTGGACTGTTGGACGCCTGATTTATTTCCTGAGCGATCTTCATTGGGCAGTGCCTGTATCACCTTTCTTCCTGTCACAGCAAAGTGAGACAAGCTGTCAATAAGCCTTTTTAGATACCAGTCAAGGAAAATTCAGCATCTCAACACTGATTCTCGGCTCTTCATGTCTGATTACCCCTCTACAGTAAATTTACTGTTTAAACAGACAGCCTCCTATGGTAACCTGGCTGGGATGACCAGGGAGTCTGCAATTTTTACATTTATTCTTAATTTAACTCATATCGCACTCTTTCACTGTGTCATTTAACATCTGAATTTCCTGGCTCCCACTCTTGCGCTGCTTTTAAGGGAAATTATTTCATCTGAACAGGCTCCCCAACTCCTTCATGCATTGATCTTTTGCATCACACTAACTGAAGTTGTCAAGAAACAAAGGTAGGGACTAATATTTATAGATTGCTAATTACAGGCACAGCATTTGCATCTTCATCTGATATAATCTTCATAGTAATACTCCAACTATGTTTAATTATTTCCATCCTCAAAAATAAAGAAACTAGGCCAAAGGCTTAATGGAACCAGTGATGGAACTAGTAATGGGAATAAATTTCAACCTAGATCTGTATACTTCATTTCCAAAACCACGTGATTCCTCTAAAAACGTTGCCTTCCTGGATGCCAGAATTAGGTGAGATGAGATGATATTAACCACCTGTTGGGGACTTACAGGAAATATTTATGTAGGTAGAATTTGAGCAAAATGGTCTCAAAAGATTCTTTCAAATTCTAATGTTTTAATATTTTGTGAGTACAAAAATTAAATATTTTATACATTATGAATTGTCAATACTGTGTTTCACTGAATCACACATAAACTTAAGTAAACTGACAAAATCTTAATCAGTTAAGTAATTTAAGTTAAAAGGAAGTAAAACAAAACAGATTTTATCCTATAACATAAAAAAATTAATAAGTGCAGGACAAAGGAGATCTCAATTGTTTGTTAGCAATTTTTATTAAGAAAATAAACAAAATACTGTGTTTGATTGACTGCAGATTTAAAATTATCCAACAATAAAATAGCCAAGAATGCCTTGGGGTCATCAAATGAAAGAGTATATCTTCCAGATCAGGGAGAAATTACGTTGCTCAGCTCAGGACTGGTTATCACTATAAAATGGATTTAATGAGAGCAAGATCTCTAACTGCCTTTCAACTGTAAGACCCTGGAATTATAATGATGTATTCAGTTCTTGAACAGTAACAAAGTGCATTCTTAAAATCCAAATTGGTCGATCATAACTAAAATAGTGCAAGACAAGGATGGTAAGCTTGAGTGACGACAGGGAAAAGGCAGGTAAGGTAAGTTGGTACAACTGGCTCCAGGGAAATTGGGATAAACGAGAGGACACTATTTTCACGGAGAAGAAATCTGACCCATACACCAAATAACCATCGTCTTGAAAGCAATAAGCCAAAGTCAATTTGTCAATATTCCAATGAACAGAAAGCCACTTCTCCAAAGACTATCCCACATGATGAATTTACTGAGTAACTGTTTACCAGATTTCTGATTCATCGGAATTTTGTTTTCATTAAGCAGCTTCTACAATATTCCAATGAACAGAAAGCCACTTCTCCAAAGACTATCCCACAT
The DNA here is from genome assembly GCF_000696425.1 of Galeopterus variegatus. Classification (NCBI taxonomy): domain Eukaryota; kingdom Metazoa; phylum Chordata; class Mammalia; order Dermoptera; family Cynocephalidae; genus Galeopterus; species Galeopterus variegatus. The sequence goes on from NW_007733487.1 coordinate 64,584, forward strand.
GATGAATTTGCTGAGTAACTGTTTACCAGATTTCTGATTCATCGGAATTTTGTTTTCATTAAGCAGCTTCTAAGGATTACAGCAATTTGCGTTGCTTACTTACTGTGTTTTTAAATCAGTCTTTGAAATACTTTTTTGTATAATTTGTGGAAAATGAGCTTCTTTCGAATTTTTATTTTTTATTCTAATCACTGTGTCACAAATGTCAAAGATTTTGTCGATGGTAAGTAGGGCAGGTGTCTCTTTTCTAACTCGTTTCAGTTGAATCCACTACATTTTGTATGTTTCTTAAGCATGGGTTTGTTTCTTGAGTGGAACAAAAAGGGGAGAGTTAACAACGAGTGCATGGACAATTGGGGCTTGAAGTATGTGTGTCAAATGATGGGAATAGTAAAAGGTCTTTCATAGGATTTTTGTAAGAATCAAATTAGGCAACTCACATTCAAGTTCCTAGTACTTAGCAGGAGGGCAATAAATGTATGTTTCGGCCTTCATTTACTCATCTTCCTATAGAGGAATATTACCTAGGATACTCTTACCTAACATTAGAAAAGCAAGGAGAAATTGCTTCAATATTAACTTTCATTAAATTTATTGTCTTTCCTTTTTTTACTCTGCACGGGGATAGCCAAACCCAGCAACACCACATAAAAACAGCACTGTGAATAATAGGAGCAACACTAAAATATTTGAAGTAGAAACCATAAGCAACATCATTTTAGAATATTTTTAAAAATATAGGCAAACATGACAACATGTGATTATTTAACAAATATCTTAATAGGCTGAGAGAAGGTTTTGAAGGATATTCATTACCAAATAGGGCAATTCTTTTATTGCAGATTTTTATTTATTATTAGCATATTCATTTTTACAAATCATGGTATTTCTTTATGTCCTTTGCCTGACCTATCATTTCCCAAACCCCCTCCCTACCTCCCCTCCATCTCTAGTATCCTTAGGTTTGTTCTCTCCTTCTGAAAGTTCAGCGTATTGTTGTGGGCTTTTCTTTTTTCTTTCCTTCATTCCTTCCTTCTTCCATCCTTC
>NW_007733487.1:66165-83612 GCF_000696425.1 Galeopterus variegatus
AGTAGTATTCCATTGTGTATATATATCACATTTTCTTTATCCAGTCATCTGTCAATGGACACTTAGGTTGGTTCCATATTTGGGCTATTACTAAATAAAGAGAGAAGAAATAAAACGGAGTGTGGAGGAACAGTAAAAGATAACAAAATTTAATGTGAAAAAAGAAAAAGAACAGAAGTTGATACCAGATGGATTATACATTGAAATGTTTTTTAAAATCCTCTCAAGCCTTTCACACAAAATATAGAAAAATATACTGAGGATATCACTATAGGCAAAAATGTTCTAAGGCAGCCATAGAAAGTACAAATATAAAATTAAAGATTGGTAAGTTTAACTACATAAATTAAACATTTCTTTGTGGGACAAGGGATGGCATTTACCAAGCCCCCAAACAAGCAGCAATCAGGAAGAAAGTATTTGCAACCCATATCGCAGACAAAACAATTAATGTCTGTTGTGTTTAAAGAGTTCCTCCAAATTAATTTTAAAAGACTAATAATCCAGTAGAAAAACGGGCAAACAATAAATGAGCAGTTCCCAGATAAAAGAGTTCTGTTTAGACGGTAAATATACTACAAAAATTAATCTCAGTAGTAATCAGGAAATTGTGCATTAAAAAAGGTAACATTTTTCTCCCATTAGATAGAAAAAATTTAAGAAAATTGACACACCAAGGGTTGAATAAGAAGAGAGAATCATGGTCATGTGGGTTGTATACAAAACCAATTCTTTAGAGAGTATCTTGGCAAAATCTCCTTTCACTCTTTGTTCTCTGTGCCTGAAAAACTCTTTCAAAAGTACATATGGAAACATACATAAAGATATTGTTTGCCGGAAAGGACATTCTTGGGGGGGAGGGGAGAGAGGGAGGAGGGAGGGAGGTGTCGGTGACGGGCCATAATAATCATATACAGTGTATATTGACAAAATAAAAAAAAAAAAAAAGATATTGTTTGCAACAATATTTATAACAGCAAAACTTTGGCAAAGAATATTAACATTATTTAAGAGGAAAGGCTAATCAAATAACCAAATTGCGGCATATCCATGCAATAAAAGACTGTATAGCAACAACCATAAAGGAACTCAATCTACATGTGTCAACTTGGGTGATTTACAAACATATTATTGAATCTTAAAAAAGGAAATTTTCATAATGATATATACATCATGTTACCCATTTTGAACAATTTTCAACCATAATAAAGCAATAATAATACATGTTGGTCTTTGAGAAGCCCCTATGGAGTAAAACCTAAAACCTAGACAAGAAGAAAACATTTCAATTTCAGCATAGTAGTTATTAGGAAGCATATGAAAAGGACTTAAACTTATTTTTCTCTGTATGCAGAATATTTTATTCCTTGAAAAATTATGAAACTTTTATATCAAACTATTAATATTTTGAAAACCAGCATGGATTCATAGGTGCCTTTCTGTTTTTCTCCTGATATTTTTCTATATTTGAAATATTTCATCCTTAAATGATAAAGAGAAGGGGAAAGAAATGAGAGAGAATAAAGGAAAAGGGTAATACAGCAGACCCCCCTTCTCTGTGGTTTGGTTTTCTGTTGTTTCAGTTACCCAAAGTCAACCGCAGTCTGCAAATATTAAATGGACAATTCCAGAAATAAGCAATTCATAAGTTTTAAATGGTGCACTGTTCTGAGTATTCTGGTGAAATCTTGCCCAGGACGTGAATCATCCCTTTGTTCCAGGTACCCACGCAGAACATGGTGCCCTCCCTTAGTCCCTTAGCAGCCTTCTGGGTTATCAGACTGAGAAAACACAGAACACACAGGGTTCGGTAGTATCCACAGCTTCAGGTGTCCACTGGGGGTCTTGGAACGTATCCCCTGCAGATGAGGGGGGATGACTGCAGCAGAAAAGAAAGCAAGTAGTCAGAGAAGAATTATGACGGTGGGGGGGGGATAGAAATGATAGGGGGTAAAATAGACAAAAAGAGGGGAAAAGAAAAATAAAGAGGAAAACAAAAACAACAACAAATAGATGGTCAAGGAGGAGCAAAGATTCACTCCCCACCCCAACCGTCCCCAACTCTTGTCTGCCTCCTTTTTCCACTTGCCCAGCTCCTCTTTCTTGAGATTTAGAAATAAGCAACATACTTAAAACCAAGCTATCTTTAGAACCTCTCTTCTCATGCACAGTCGTGGTCCTGCGCCGTTCTCTGAGGAAGTGCTGCAGAGAGTGTGGGCCTGTGGAGCTGGGCTGCTTCGTGACAAGTTAAAAACAGAAATGGATCATGTTTAGAAACTTACATGGCAATGTGACAGAGTAATTTCATGTCCCTTGACAAAGCAGCTATAACAGTGGGCCTCTATTTTGCATATCATATTTTGATTTCATTGTGCTATTGTTTTATTTTTATTATCTTTTATGAAAGTATAAGACTGTGACAAGTTGAAAAGTTAGAAAATAATAATAATAAAGAATTTTGAACAGAATGAGAAGCACTGCTCTGGGGATCAGAAAAACAGAAGGAATTGTTCCCGTTGAGGGGTATGTGTGCGTGCGTGCGTGAGAAAATCTGAATTTAGGGAGGGACTGTGTGTCTCAGTGTTCTTTAGAGTTTTTTTCTTCATTCTCAGATCCAGGCTAGTCATGGACAAAAACCCAAGCAACCAAACGGACAAAAGACCCTTTACTTTATTCGTCATCTCAACAGAAGCTACCTTAACATTTAATTTAACTAAGGATGAAGAGAGGAAAAAAAAAAAAACATCTCCAAAGAGAAATAACCAAGAAAAATACAAAGCCACAGTGATATCTTCCTGTGAGGATAGAGTCTAGCTCACTGGGAAGGCGAGTGTTGTCCAGTTGTGGGATTCTTCGCCCTCACTGTTTCCTGTCTCTGTGACATTCACCAAGAAAGCTGTCACTTCAAGTCTTGACACGATGCTCTTCTGGTGTGGCTTTGCTAGCTCCCTTTCTTCAGGGAGGCTGCCCAGCCAGGACGTGGCAGCAGAGTGATAACAGGCTAAGCTTGAGCCCCAGATAAAACTGCTTTCATAACTGGACTAGGCTACTTTGGGTGATTTTTTGGAATAGTTTTACAATGATCCTGAGCTTCAGTTTCCTAACATATAAAATGGAAAGGTAGGAAAATGAACACCTATCTCATGAGATCACTTTGAAGAAAGAAGAAAGCTAATATATGAAAAGTGGTCTTCTCGGTGACAGAAATAAAGTAAGTAGTCAGTTACTATTATTGCTACTACTATAATTATTAGTAATAATAGGAGTTATGTACATAGTCTTTGCTCAAGAGAATATGGGCCATCCTCAAAAAAAGAATAATCTAACTACGTATTTATTTAAAATGAAATAAAATATAAATTTCAGGCAGTTAAAGGTTTTGAGAGATATGCAGTCAAAGCAACAGTTAAGCAAAGAAGATATGTCTTCTAGAATTTTACCAATTATCATATTTAAGAGTGAACAGACATTCTAAGCAGTTCAAGAAGTCAGAACAAGAATCAATAGGTGAACTTTATAGAGTGGCAGATTTTGAGTCAAACAAATAGCATTTTTAAATACTAGAGCTTCAAAACAGAGAAACAGATTGATATTCAAGGGAGTATAAATATCTACTTCATTATACATACACAGACACAGATCTATGCATACACACACCACACACACACACACACACACACACACATACAGAGAAAGAGAGAGAGAAAGATTTATATGCCAGGCCATATGGTATGCTTTCCAAGTAGTGTATTTCCTTCTTACATTTGTCAGAATCATGTACTAGGGATGTATCATAACCCTTTCATACAGATAAGGATACTATGTCTCAGAAATTTTAAGTAACTTATCTAAGGATTCTGAACTTGAAAACAGGCCAAGCCAGGCCTTGCACCTAGGTAAATCCCAGGTTATTTATTAGATGACAAAAGGCCCTCTTTTAATATTTTTTAGATGTCTTCATTATTAGGAGGATGATTTTGCCCTTCCCTCAGGAGAACGTGGCAATGTCTGGATACATTTCTGGTTGCTATGACTTGGGTTCAGTGGTTGTTCCTGGTATCTAGTAGGTAGGGAACGGGGATGCTGGCAAACATCCTACAATACACAGGACAGCCGCCCACAACAATTTCTCATAATCTTTAAAACCTATTTCTTGGGCCGGCCCTGTGGCGCACTCGGGAGAGTGCAGTGCTGAGAGCACAGCGACGCTCCCGCCGCGGGTTCGGATCCTATATAGGGATGGCCGGTGCACTCACTGGCTGAGTGCGGTGCGGGTGACACGAAGCCAAGGGTTGCAATCCCCTTACCGGGCACGAAAAAAAAAGACAAAAAAAAAAAAAAAACCCAACAAAAAAACCCCGACTTCTTCACCAGATTTAGATGTATCACATTTTCAAATTTATGTACATTTCATTGTGTATGTAATCTATACTGTTCCTAGCTTTGTTTTCCCATAGTTTTCCACTTAACTTCTTGTTTTTAAGGTCTCTTTTATTTTATTATTTAGTTATTTATTTTTATTTTGAACATTTACTTGTACATATTTGTGGGGTACAGTGGGTTGTTTCAATACATACACATTCTGTCCATCAATTCACTTAGAGTAGATAGCACAGTACCTGTTAATCCACCACTTCCCTTTCTCCTTTCCTCCCGCCCCTCCAAGTCTCTGGTGACCAATATTCTACTCTCTACTTCTATGAGAACCACTTTTTTTTTTTTTTTTTTTTTAAGATTCTGCATGTAAGCGAGATTATGTAATATTTGTCTTTCTGTGCCTGGCTTACTTCACTTAACATGATGGTCTCCAATTCTATCCACGTTGCTGCAAATGACAGGATTTTATTTTATTTGTAGCTGAGTAGTATTTCACTGTGTACATATACCACGATTTATTTTCCATTTATCTGCTGATGGGCATTTAGGTTGATTCCGTTTCTTGGCTATCGTGAAGAGTGTTGCAATGAACATGGGAGTGAGGGTGCCACTTTGAAATACTGATCATTTCCTTTGTGTATATACACAACAGTGGGATAGCCAGGTTGTAAGGTAGATCTAGTTTTAGTTCTCTGAGGAACCTCCATACTGTTTTCCACAGTGACCGTACCAATTTACACTCCCACCAAAAATGTAGGAGAGTTCCCTTTTGTCCTCCTTCTTGTCAGCATTTGCTATTTTTTGTATTTTTGATAACAGCTATTCTAACTGGAATGAAATGATATCTCATTATAGTTTTAATTCACATTTCCCTGACGATTAGTGATGCTGAGACTTTTTCATATGCTTATTGGCCATTTGTATGTCTTCTTTTGAGAAATATCTGTTCATGTCCTTTGCCCATTTTTTAATTGGGTTATTTGTTTATTCGCTGTTGAGTTCCTTACATTTTTTGAATTTTAGCCCCCTGTCTGATGTGTAGTTTCCAAAACTTTCTCCCATTCTGTAGATTGTCTCTTTTCTTTGTTGCTTGTGTCCTTTGCTGAGCATAAGCTTTTTAGTTTGATGTAGTCACATTTGTGTATTTTTGCTTTAGTTGTCTGTGACTTTGTGATCTTATTCAAAAAAGTGCTGCTCACTCCCATTTCGTGTAGTATTCCCCTATGTTTTCATCTAGTAGTTTCATGTTTTCAGTTCATAAACTTAGCTCTTTGATCCATTTTGAGTTGATTTCTGTGGATGGTGAGAAATAGGAATCTAGTTTCAATCTTCTGCACGTGGATATCCAGTTTTCCTAGCACAACTTATTTAACAAGTTGTCCTTTCCCCAGTGTATATTTTTGGCATCTTTGTCAAAAATCAGTCTGTTGTAAATGTGTGTGTGTGTATGTTTGGGTTCTCTATTCTGTTCCATTGGTCAATTTGTCTGTTTCATGCCAGTACTATGATGTCTTGGTTACTATAGCTTTACAGTATATTTTGAGATCAGGTCATGTGATACTTCTAACTTTGTTATTTTTGTTTAGGATTGCTTTGACTATTTGTAGGTGGTTCCATACAATTTGTGTGTGTGTGTGTGTGTGTGTGACCGGTAAGGGGATCAGAACCCTTGGCTTGGTGTCGTCCGCATCACACTCAACCAGGGAGCACAGCGGCCATCCATATACAGGATCCAAACCTGCGGCCGTGGCGCTCTCAGCACCGCACTCTCCCGAGTGAGCCACAGGGCCGGCCCCATACAAATTTTAAGAATTTTTTTTCTATCCATGAAGTGTCATTTGTATTTTTGTAGGGATTGCACTGAATCTGTAAACTGCTTTGGGTAATAAGGACACTTTAATGATGTTAATTTTTCCAATCCATGAACAGGGATTATCTTTCCATTTATTTGTGCCTTCAGTCCTTTTCATCAATGTTTTATAGTTTTTGTTGTAGAGGTCTTTCACCTCCTTGGTTAATTTTACTCCTAGGTGTTTCTTTTTTCTTTTCTTTTTCTTTTTTTTTTTGTAGCTAAATTATGGGATTACTTTCTTGATTTCATCTTCAGATATTTCATATTGGCATATAGGAAGGATATTGATTTTTGTATGTTGATTTTGTATCCTGCCACATGCTGAATTCATTTATTAGTTCTAGTAATGTTTTGGTGGATTCTTTAGGGTTTTCTATGTATATGACCATGTCATCTGAAATAGATTAAATTTGACTTCCTCTTTTCTGATTTGGGTGCCCTTTCTTTCTTTTTCTTGCCATATATCACTGGTTAGAACTTCCAGTACTGTGTTGAATAAGAGTGGGGAGAGTGGGTATCCTTGTCTTAGTGAAAAAGCTTTCGATTTTTGTCCAATCAGTATGATATTAAACATTAATTTGTCATTTAGGGCCTTCACTGAGGTATGTTCCTTCTATAATGAATTTGTTGAGTGGTTTTATCATGAAAAGGTGATGGATTTTATTTAATGCTTTTTCTTCATCTATCGAAATGATCAATTGTTTTTTTCCCTTTATTTTGTTGATGTGATGTTTCACACAAATGTGTATTCTGCAGCTGTTGGATGAAAAGTTCGATAAATGTTTGTTAGGTATAATTGGTCTAGAGGGGAGATTAACTCTGATGATATTGGTTAATTTTCTGTCTGGATGATCTGCCTTTTGCTGAAAAGGAGTATTAAAGTCCCCAACTATTATTGTGTTGGAGTTTATTTCTCACATTGGGTCTAATAGAGTTTGCTTTATATATCTGGGTACTCCAGTGTTGGGCACATATATATTTAGAATTATTACAGCTTCTAGTTGAATTGATCCCTTTATCCTTATGTATGACCTTCCTTATAACTTTTTACTCTCTTTTGCTTGAAATCTATTTTATTTGATATAACTATTGCTACTCCTGCTCTTTTTTGATTTCTGTTTGCAAGAAATATCTTTTTCTATCCCTTCACTTTTAGATACTGTATGTCCTTATAGGTGAAGTGAGTTTCTTGTAGGAAGTATATTGTTGGTTCTTGTTTGATAATCCATTCACTCCTCTGTGTCTTTTAATTAGGGAATTTAATTAATTTACACGTGGAGCTATTATTGATATACAGGAATATAGTGCCATTTTGTTACTTTTTTTCTGGTTGTTTTGTAGATCCTTTTTTTTTCCTTTTTTTTTTTTCTAGTCTTGTTGTCTTCCTTTGTGATTAAGTAGCTTTTTCTGGTAGCATATTTTGATTTCTCACTGTTTAGTTTTCATATATCTATATGGTTACCATGAAGCTTACAAAAACATGTTATAATTATAACAGATTATTTTAAACTAATAATAACTTAGTTTTGATCACTAATAAAGAGGAAAAACCAAAGCCAACTCTGTTTTGACATCATTTTCCCCCACTTTTTGAAAATTGTTGTTTCAAGTTAAATTTTTAACATCACCTATCTCTTAAATGGTTGTTAAATTTGTTATTATCTTGTGGGTTTGTCCTTTAGTCTTTATAATAAGCGTATAAGTGGTTTTTCTCACCACCCTTACAACATTGGATTATTCTGAGACTTTCCGTGTATTTACTTTACTAGTGAGTTTTGTTTCTTCAAATGTTTTCTTCTAACAATTTAGCATCATCGCTTTCAGCTTGAAGAGCTCCCTGTAGCTTTTCTTGTAAGGCACATCAAGTGTTAATGAATTCCCTTAACTTTTGTTTGTCTTGGAAAGACATTATTTCTCCTTCATATTTGAAGTTTAGTTTTGCTGGGTACAGAATTCTTGATTGAAAGTCTTTTTTCTTCAGCACTTTGAATATATCATCCCACTCCTCACTTACTTGCAGGGTTTCTACTGAGAAATCTGCTGAGAACTTTATTGGTGCTCTGATAAATGTTATGCGTTTCTTTTCTCTTGCTGCTTTTGTATTCTTTCTTTGTCTTTGATTTTTGATCATTTGATTGTGATGTACCTTTTGGTGTTTCTCTTTGGATTGAATGTGATTGGTGATCTCTGAGCTTCCTGTAGGTAAATATTGTCATCTTTCTTCTTACCTGGGTAATTGTCAGCCATTATTTTTAAAAATATGCTTTCTAGATCTATTCCTTTTTTGTCTGCTTCTGGTACACCAGTTGTGTGGAGGTTATTTCACTTGAAGGAGTATCATAATTGTTACAATTCTGTTTCTTTCTTTCTTTCTTTCTTTCTTTCTTTCTTTCTTTCTTTCTTTCTTTCTATCTATCTATCTATCTATCTATCTATCTATCTATTTACTTACTCGCTCCTCTGATTGGATAATTTCCTAAGTTCTGTCTTTATGCTCATTAGTTCTTTTCTCTGTTTGATCAAGTCTGCATTGGAGCTTTTTAGGTCAGATAATATATTCCTTATTTCTAGAATTTCTATATATTTTTTAATTGATTCTATTTTTTTTGTCAAGTTTCTTGCTCTTCTCCTATATTGTTTGGCAAATAACATTTAATTTTCTGTCTGCATTTTCTTGTGACTTCCTGAACATCTTTAAGAGGATTGTTTTAAATTCTCTGTCAGACATTTCATAAATCTGCTGTTCTTCTTGGTCCCTTACTGGTGATTTGTTGGTTTCCTTCAGTGGTGTCATATTTCTCTGTTCTTTCTCTATAAATTCTCTGTCAGACATTTCATAAATCTGCTGTTCTTCTTGGTCCCTTACTGGTGATTTGCTGGTTTCCTTCAGTGGTGTCATATTTCTCTGTTCTTTCTCTATGTGTCTTTACATCAATGCCCACACATTCGAGGAGATGACTACCTCTTCCAGGTTTTCCTGGTTCTCTTTGGTGATTTTTGACCTTTCTTGCTCAATGACAGAACTTTGTCTCTGATCTGTTGTTTTTTTTTTTTTTTCCCCATTCTGTGATGGATTAATAGCAACTACAACACGTTTAGTACTGCCTTGGAACTAATTTGCTGTTCTGTGGTTAGTTTCTGGATTGGGGGAAACTTACCATGGGAACCAAACCTTGGATTCTGTACGTGAGATAAATTGTTGCCTTACTGTTGTTTCTCAGACTGGGTAAAATTTTTGTGTGGCTTAGATTTTAATTGTTGGCCTTTTAGTCATTTCTGGGTTATGTGGGCTCACCACAGATGTAACAGGACTGTGTGGAAATTCCAACCTGGGACTGAGCATTTACTGCAAATTGCACTTCCTGCAGTTCTGTCACACTGACCTGTTTCCACTGCTTGGCTCCCCTGCCAATCAGAAGGCAAATCAGCTGCCTACACTGCTCCCTGATGTCCAATGGACCTCTGGTGGATTCAGCTCCCATCTCCTGCACTGAAAATATTTCCCATGGGATAGGCCCTGCATGAGTCCCCTGCAAAGACTCATCAACCTCTAGTTGAATCCTTCCTCCTATCAGCTTTGCCCCTTTCTCCAAAGAAGGTGCTGGAAAAGCTTGCAAGCAGCTTTGCTGGCCCGGGAAATGGAATGGTACACTCTGAAATGTTTTTTTTGTTTGTTTGTTCATTTTTGCTAGTGGTCACTACACTCTTCTTCCATGCAGACTCCAAGTAGCTTCACACAAATGATGAAACTGCAGCTTTGCCATACCCAGGTAGCTGCTCCATGTGGTGTGCCATGCTGGCCTGCAGAACAGCTGAGGCTGAATCTGATTAGTGTGGTCCCTGCACCCACTTGTCTTGGCTTTCCACACCTTCACATACTCAGCAGGTCTCCTTGCCTCTTACCCCAAGTTTCAGTGATTACAGGATGACAGTTGTTCTAAATTAATCTATTGTTGGGGGAGTGACTCTGGGATCATCTATTATACCATCTTGGTGACATCACTTTCCTAAAATGTCTTAAATCTCTTTTAAACATTGCCTTCCTACAACAACTTGTAAAAAATTGTTGTTCAGTCCATTAAAACATTTACCAGCTTTCTTGTCATTAAAATGGAACTGTTATCCATTCTGAGAGGTTTATATTATATCTTTATATTTGCTACTCAGAAGATAAATTTGGACTTTAGTTCTTTTTGGGGATTGTTTGGTACATTTGCATAGTTGCTCTGAGAAAAGTAATTCCCCATGTAAATGCATGTTACAAGTCACTGGAAAACTCCAGGCATCCTGTTTTTCTGCAGAACCACATCTTGAAAATTGCACACCATTGTGGTTCTGCTATTTTAAGAGCAACAGCAGAAGGCAGCCCTGCATTTCAAAGAGAGGGCCCTTTAGGCTTCATCAGGATAGGACATTTCTCCATCTATTCCCACTACTCCGTTGAGATTCCAGCTCCAAGCTGTGTGTGGCTGGCAGAGGAAAATGAGAGTGATTTGATGGCATCAACAGAGCTCCCTGCTAGGTAGAAACCTGCTTTTGACACAAAGCTGTGATTTGGCTGTATGCCTAAGATGTGGGTAGGCACAATCTGGTTTTGGCACCAGTATTATGATTGTATTATCATAATTGAAGCATTAAAATATGGGGAAATAGAATATAACCTTCAATAAATACTTCTATAAGCCACTAGAAATAAGATCTTTATAAAGTCATTGTCGTTTTTTAAATCATTATGAACATGGCTTCTTTCCTCAAACCTTGTGAACCAACCTCTGCTGGCATCAAACTTCTCTTCTGCAGCTTTCTCACCTCTCTTGGCCTTCACAGAATTGAAGAGAGTTAGGGCCTTGATGAGGCTTTTGCTTAAGGGAATGTTGTGGCTCGTTGGATCTTCTACCCAGACGACTAAAACTTTCTCCATATCAGCAATAGGCTATTTCCCTTTCTTACCATTCTGTGTTCACTGGAACAGCACTTTTAATTTCCTTCAAGAACTTTTCTGTTGCACTCACAACTTGGCTGACTGTTTAGCAGAAGAGGCTGAGCTTTCGACTTCTCTTGGCTTTCAACGGGCCTTCCTCACTAAGCGTCATCATTTCTAGGTATTGATTTAGAATGTAACTCTTTTTTTCACTTGAACACTTAGAGGTCATTGCAGGATTATTAATTGGCCTAATTTCAACATTGCTGTGTCTCAGGAAATAGGGAGTCCTGAGGAAAGGGAGAGAAACGGGGAACAGCTGGTCAGTGGAGCAGTCAGAGCACACACAACATTTACCAGTCAAGTTCACAGTGGCAATGCAAAATTACAATAGTAACATTAAGGATCATCGATCACAGAACACCCTAATAAGTATAACAATAATGACAATGTTTGAAATATTGTGAGAATTAGCAGAAAGTGACACAGAGACATGAGGTGAACACATGCTTCTGCAAAAACGGTATATCTGCTCCCTGCAGGGTTGCCACAAACTTTCAATTTGTAAAAAATGCAGTATCTGCAAAGTGTGGTAACACGAAGCACAGTAAAACAAGGTATGCCTGCATCTGTCCTTGCCTCCTACGTGCACTAACATGCAATGCCAGAAGCAGGCCCCAGGAAGAGAGCAAAATATATTGATGTGAATAAAGAGAAAGGGAAAAATTAGTGGAAGTTCATACTTCTCTTTTTTACTAAATGGGATGGTTCTTAAGAGTAGACATTCATTTAATTTTCATATAACCATTCTATTTAACAGAATGTAAGTTTCTTAGTTTCTTTCTTTTCTCCTAATTGATGGGTACCAAAGGATGACAATGAGTGTTTCGTTTGTTAGTTTTTTTGTTCTTAATCTTTATTTATAGGGGGTCTTTGCAGGAGCAAATTTTATTTTCTTTAGTTGTAATTATTTCAAGCTTTTTCTCCACTCTACAGCAAAGTAGGAGCAATATATTAGAGGGCCAGGACAAAGACAGCAACAAGGTATCAACAAAAGTGGAGATGCAAGAAGTATTGAAATAAAAACATGCAAAAGACATGAACAGCCATTTCAGCAAAGGGAATATACCTATTTTTAAAAAGCCCATGAAAATAAATTAAACAAATTTAATCATTACAGAAATGCAAATCAAAGCTACATGGTATTACACTATGTACCTAAAATAAAAAAAAAAAAATAGCAGCAACACCAAAGGCTATCAGGTTTGCAGAGAAACCAGATTGCTCAAACTTGCTGGTGGGAATGTAACTACTTGGTGCAGTCCTAGAGCCTCGCTGCATTCAAAGAGACAGATAAGAAACACAAGGTAAATTTAAAAGAATAAATACTTGACTTGAGATTTTAATATCACAGAAAGAACATTTGTAATACAGCAAATTCTCAGTTTCTCCCCACTTTGCTTGCATATTGTAGGAACTTTATCACATCTCCATTTTTGAAGTATTGAAAAATCCCTCATAGAGTGTGGACTGGAGCACAGGGTGATGCAGCAGGAGCAGGAGCAGCAGCAGTGGAGGACTGAGGAGACCTGAGAGGGGAGCAGCATGGCAGACCATGTTCCCTGTTCCACCTGATGAGACGTTGCACCCTTTCCAGCTGGGAGACAAAGTCTTATTAAAAATCTGGAGGAGGCACACCCCCAGAGAGGCCCGAGTCCCGCAGAGACCGCACACCCCGCAGCACCAGCGCACAACTGAGCAGGTAGGCCTCACAGCCACCGGACCCCAGCCCCTGCCCGGCTGAATGCACACTGATCAGAGAGGCACCCCCCCCCAGAGGACCAAGTCCCATGGAGACAACATGCCCTGTGGCGCCAGTGCACAACCTAGCAGGAAGGCGTCACCACCACCAGACCCCATCCCCAGCCAGGCTAAGTGTGCAGCAACCAGAGAGGTACCTCCCCAGAGAGGCCCAAGACCTGAGGCAACCATGCACCCAAGGCGCCAGCAGGTGACCAAGCAGATACTGAGGCAGCCATTCCCAATTGGCAGCCCCAGCAGCATTCTAGCCAGACAATAGTGTCAAAACAGTGGACTATGAAATCCCTTGCCATAATGAATAAACATCAAAGGAAAGATACCAGAAATATGAAAAATCAAGAAAGTACACCAGCAAAGGGTAATAACTCTCAAGCTCCAGATCCTGTAGAACAAGAAGCACTTGAAATGTCTGACAAGGAATTTCGAGTGATAATTCTAAGGAAACTAAATGAGATACAAGAAAAGTCAGCTAGACAACACGACAAAATGAGGAAAAGTATGCAGGACCTGAAAGAAAAAATGTACAAGGAAATCAATGCCCTGAAAAGGAATGTGGCAGAGCTTGCCAAGCTGAAGAATTAATTCAACAAAATAAAAAACATAACAGAGAGTTTAACAAGCAGGCTTGCAGAAGCAGAAGAGACAACTTCTGACCTTAAAGATAGGCTGTTTGAACTAACACAAGCAGACAAAAATAAAAAAAATAAAAAAGAATTAAAAACATTGAAGAAAATCTAAGAGAGATATCAGACAACCTTAAGCACTCAAATATCCGAGTCATTGGTATTCCAGGCGCACAACTGAGCAGGTAGGCCTCACAGCCACCGGACCCCAGCCCCTGCCCGGCTGAATGCACACTGATCAGAGAGGCACCCCCCCCCAGAGGACCAAGTCCCATGGAGACAACATGCCCTGTGGCGCCAGTGCACAACCTAGCAGGAAGGCGTCACCACCACCAGACCCCATCCCCAGCCAGGCTAAGTGTGCAGCAACCAGAGAGGTACCTCCCCAGAGAGGCCCAAGACCTGAGGCAACCATGCACCCAAGGCGCCAGCAGGTGACCAAGCAGATACTGAGGCAGCCATTCCCAATTGGCAGCCCCAGCAGCATTCTAGCCAGACAATAGTGTCAAAACAGTGGACTATGAAATCCCTTGCCATAATGAATAAACATCAAAGGAAAGATACCAGAAATATGAAAAATCAAGAAAGTACACCAGCAAAGGGTAATAACTCTCAAGCTCCAGATCCTGTAGAACAAGAAGCACTTGAAATGTCTGACAAGGAATTTCGAGTGATAATTCTAAGGAAACTAAATGAGATACAAGAAAAGTCAGCTAGACAACACGACAAAATGAGGAAAAGTATGCAGGACCTGAAAGAAAAAATGTACAAGGAAATCAATGCCCTGAAAAGGAATGTGGCAGAGCTTGCCAAGCTGAAGAATTAATTCAACAAAATAAAAAACATAACAGAGAGTTTAACAAGCAGGCTTGCAGAAGCAGAAGAGACAACTTCTGACCTTAAAGATAGGCTGTTTGAACTAACACAAGCAGACAAAAATAAAAAAAATAAAAAAGAATTAAAAACATTGAAGAAAATCTAAGAGAGATATCAGACAACCTTAAGCACTCAAATATCCGAGTCATTGGTATTCCAGAAGGGGAGGAAAAAGGAGATTGCATTGAAAACATATTCAACAAAATAGTGGCAGAAAACTTCCCAGCTATAGGAAAAGACACAGATCTTCAGATTCAGGAAGCTAAAAGATCCCCAAATGTATTCAACCCTAAAAGGTCTTCTCCAAGATATGTTACAGTCAAATTGGCAAAACTCAAAGACAAAGAGAGAATCTTAATATCTGCAAGAGAGAAGCATCAAATCACCTATAAGAGAGCCCCAATCAGACTAACATCAGACTTTTCATCACAAACCCTAAAAGCCAGAAAAGAATGAGATTATATATTCAAATACTAAAAGACAGAGATTGCCAGCAAAGAATACTCTACCCCATAAGACTATCCTTCTGAAATGAAGGGCAAATAGTATATTTCTCAGACAAACAAAAACTGCAGGAGTTCTCTACCACATGACCACCCTTACAAGAAATTCTCAAGGGAGTACTGGGTTTGGTACCTGAAAAATAACTACCACTGCCATAA
Source organism: Galeopterus variegatus (assembly GCF_000696425.1). Lineage (NCBI taxonomy): Eukaryota > Metazoa > Chordata > Mammalia > Dermoptera > Cynocephalidae > Galeopterus > Galeopterus variegatus. The sequence continues at coordinate 81,298 of NW_007733487.1, forward strand.
AAACTCAAGAAAAATCAAAGCCCACAGTAAATAAAAATGCCAACAATGAAGAGAAAAAAACAGTTTATCTACAACCCAAAAAACGAACAAATACAGAAGACAAACAGTAAATCAGAAAGAAAAGAACAAAAGACACTTAAGACATCCAAACAAAAATCAATAAAATGCTAGGAGTAAATCAACACTTTTCAATAGCAACTCAATGTAAAAGGATTAAATTCCCCAATCAAAATACACAGACTGGCTGACTGGATTAAAAAGGAGGACCCAACTACATGCTGTCTTCAAGAGAACCCCCTCCCCTATAAAGACTCACATAGAATAAGAGTGAAAGGATGGAAAAAGATTTACCATGCAAACAGAAATGAAAAACAAGCTGCAGTGGCTATTCTTATATCTGACAAAATAGACTTTAAACTGAAAACCATAAAAAGAGATAAGGAGGACCACTACATAATGATAAAAGGATTCATCCATCAAGAAGACATAACAATCATAAATATATACGCACCAAGTGTCAGAGCAGCCATACTTATAAAGCAAACTCTATTAGACCTAAAGAAGTAAATAGAAACTAATACCATAATAGCAGGGGACCTGAATACCTCACTATCAATGTTGGACAGATCATCTAGGCAACAAATCAGCAGAGAAACACAAGATCTAAACAACACTCTAGACCAATTGGAATTGGCAGATATCTACAGAACATTCCATCCAACAACCTCAGAATATTCACTCTTCTCATCAGCACATGGATCATTCTCCAGAATAGATCAGACGTTAAGTCACAAATCAAGTCTCAATGAATTCAAAAATATTGGAATTATCCCATATATTTTTTGAGACCACAATGGATTGTAATTAGAAATCAATAAGAAATGAAATTACAGAAACCATACAAATGCAAGGAAATTAACCAGCATTCTACAAAATGACATATCGGTTCAAGAAGAAATGAAACAGGAAATCAAAAAATTTATTGAAACTAATGAAAACAATGATACATCATACCAAAACCTGTGGGATACTGCAAAAGCAGTACTAATGGGGAAATTTATCACATTAAATGCTTACTTCAGAAGAATGGCAAGATGGCAAGTGAGCAACCTTGTACTTCACCTTAAAGAACTAGAAAAACAAGAAGAATCCAAACCCAAGGTTAGCAGACAGAAAGAAATCATTAAAATCAGAACAGAACTTAGTGATATTGAAACCAAAAAAAAAAAAAAGATACAAAAGATCAGTAAATCAAAAAGTTGGTTTTTTGAAAAGATAAATAAAATTGACAAACCATTAGCATGGCTAACTGAGAGAAGACCCACATAACAAAAATTAGAAGTGAAAAAGGTGACAGTAAAACTGATTCATCTGAAATACAAGAAATCATTAGAGACTACTGTAAACAACTATATGCCAACAAATTTGAAAATCTGGAGGAAATGGATAAATTTCTGGACACACACAAACTACCAAAACTGAGCCAAGAAGATGTAGAAAATCTGAACAGAACAAAAACAATAAAATAGATTGAAGCTGTTATCAGAAGGCCCCCCAAAAAGAAAAGCCCAGGTCCAGATAGATTCACAGCAGAATTCTACCAAACATTCAAAGAGGAATTGACACCAATTCTCTACAAGCTATTCCAAAAGATTGAAACAGGGGCAATTCTCCAAAACTCATTCTATGAAGCAAACTCCACCCTGATACCAAAACCAGGTAACAATACTACTAAAAAAGAAAACTACAGGCCAATATCCTTGAAGAATATAGACACAAAAATCCTAAATAAAATAGTAGCTAATAGAATAAAGCAACACATATGCAAAATTACACACCATGAACAAGTCAGATTCATCCCAGGGATGCAAGGTTGGTTCAACATACACAAATCAATAAATGTGATACACCATATTAATAAAATCAAACACAAGGACCATATGATCATCTCTACAGATACTGAAAAAGCATTTGGTAAAATTTAACACTCTTTCATGATAAAGATTCTCTATAAGTTAGGTATAGATGGAAAGTATCTCAACACAATTAAAGCCATAAATGAAAAACCCACTGCCAATATCATCCTGAATGGGGAAAAGCTGAAAGCTTTTCCTTTAACAACAGGAACTAGACAAGGATGTTCATTCTCACCACTCCTATTCAAAATAGTGTTGGAAGTACTAGCCAGAGCAATCAGAGAAGAGAAGGAAATAAAGGGCATCCAGATTGGAAAAGATGAAGTCATACTGTCCCTGTTTGAAGATGACATGATCCTATATATCAAACAGCCTAAAGCCTCTACAAAAAAACTCTTG
>NW_007733487.1:84364-85940 GCF_000696425.1 Galeopterus variegatus
GGAAAGATATCCCATGATCTTGGATTGGAAGAATCTACATAGTGAAAATGTCCATACTACCCAAAGTGATCTACAAATTCAATTCAATCCCTGTCAAAATTCCAATGACATTTTTCTCAGAAATGAAAAAATACTATCCAGACATTTATATGGAATAACAAAAGACCACGCATAGCCAAAGCAAGGCCGAGCGCAAAAAATAAAGCTGGAGGTATAACACTACCTGACTTTAAACTAAACTACAAAGATATAATAACCAAAACAGCATGGTACTGGCCTAAAAACAGACACACTGATCAATGTAATAGAATAGAGAATCCAGAAAGCAACCCACACACCTACAGCCATCTGATCTTTTACAAAGGCACCAAGCCTATACACTGGGGAAGAGACTGCCTCTTCAGAAAAGGGTGCTGGGATAACTGGATATCCATATGCAGGAGAATGAAACTAGACCCATACCTATACTATAGGTATACTAAAATCACCGTATACTAAAACCAACACAAAATGGATTAAAGAATTAAATATACACCCTGAAACAATAAAACTTCTTAAAGAAAACATAGGAGAAACACTTCAGGAAGAAGGACTGGGCACAGATTTCATGAATATGATCCCAAAAGCACAGGCAACCAAAGGAAAAATGAACTAATGGGATTATTTCAAACTAAAAAGCTTCTGCACAGGAAAAGAAACAACAGAGTTAATAGACAACCAACAGAGTGGGAGAAAATATTTGCAAAATATGCATCTGACAAGGATTAATATCCAGAATATACAAGGAACTGAAACAACTTTACAACAAAAAAACAAGTAACCAGGGCCGGCCCGGTGGTGCACTGCTACAGTGCGCCGCTTGGGAAGTGCGGCGGCGCTCCCGACGAGGGTTTGGATCTCACATACAGACCGGCCGCTCACTGGCGGAGCATGGTGCGGTAGCATCGCCGAGGGTTGCGATCCCGTTGCCAGTCACGAAAAATGACAAAAAGGAAAAAAAAAAAAAAAAAAAAAAGTAACCAAACTAAAAAATGGGCAAAAGAGCTAAATAGGCATTTCTCAAAGGAAGATATACAAATGGCCAAAAGACACATGAAAAAATGCTCAACATCACTCAGCATTCAGGAAATACAAGTCAAAACCACACTGAGATACTATCTCACCCCCTTAGGATGGCTAATGTCCGAAAGACTGTGAATGATAAATGCTGGTGAGGTTGCGGAGAAAAAGGAACTCTCATACATTGTTGGTGGGACTGCAAAATGGTGCAGCCTCTATGGAAAATGGTATGGAGGCTCCTCAAACAATTGCAGATAGATCGACCATATGACCCAGCTATCCACTGCTGGGAATATACCCAGAGCAAAGGAAAGCATCAAGTCGAAGGTATACCTGTTCTCCAATGTTCATTGCAGCACTCTTTACAATAGCCAAGAGTTGGAACCAACCCAAATGTCCATCATCAGATGAGTGGATACAGAAAATGTGGTATATCTATACAATGCAATACTACTATGCTATAAAAAAGAATGAAATACTGCCATTTGCAACAACGTGGATGGACCTAGAGAGAATT
>NW_007733487.1:86012-88465 GCF_000696425.1 Galeopterus variegatus
AAAAAAAAAAAAAAAAACAAGTAACCAAACTAAAAAATGGGCAAAAGAGCTAAATAGGCATTTCTCAAAGGAAGATATACAAATGGCCAAAAGACACATGAAAAAATGCTCAACATCACTCAGCATTCAGGAAATACAAGTCAAAACCACACTGAGATACTATCTCACCCCCTTAGGATGGCTAATGTCCGAAAGACTGTGAATGATAAATGCTGGTGAGGTTGCGGAGAAAAAGGAACTCTCATACATTGTTGGTGGGACTGCAAAATGGTGCAGCCTCTATGGAAAATGGTATGGAGGCTCCTCAAACAATTGCAGATAGATCGACCATATGACCCAGCTATCCACTGCTGGGAATATACCCAGAGCAAAGGAAAGCATCAAGTCGAAGGTATACCTGTTCTCCAATGTTCATTGCAGCACTCTTTACAATAGCCAAGAGTTGGAACCAACCCAAATGTCCATCATCAGATGAGTGGATACAGAAAATGTGGTATATCTATACAATGCAATACTACTATGCTATAAAAAAGAATGAAATACTGCCATTTGCAACAACGTGGATGGACCTAGAGAGAATTATATTGAGTGAAATAAGTCAGGCACAGAAAGAGAAATATCACATGTTCTCACTTATTTGTGGGAGCTAAAAATAAATAAATACACAAATAAACTGGGGGGGAGGGAAGATGACACAACAATTACAATTCCTTGTAGTTGATACGAGAAGCGAACAAATATGAGGTTGCTGAGAGGGAGGGGGGAGAGGCAGGAGGGAGGGAGGTTTCGGTAATGGGCCACAATAATCAACCACTTTGTATACTGACAAAATAAAATAAAATTAAAAAATAAAATAAAGAAAAGAAAAATCCCTTATCTTTTCCCTACTCACATGATTTTAACTCCTTCTTATGTCTTTCTCCCCACTCTTAATAAATAGATTGGCAAATTATTTTGCTAAGTTTTCCCCTTTCTCTATTAGTCATCTGGTATTGTTTTTCACTCATAACCACCTATTTTCCATTAGCCCAAAAGAACAAAACTTTTCATGGTGGAGAGAAAAGTAAAATTGACAAAAATCCATACATTAATCATGTTGTAGTCTGTTTAGGCTGCTATAATTAAATATCATAGACTTGGTAGTTTTATAAACAATAGAAATGTGTTTCTCCTGGATCTGAAGGCTGGGAAGTTCAAAATCAGGGGGCCAGTGTAATTGGATTCTGGTGATGGTCCTGTGCCAGGCTCCAGACTGCAGACTTCTTCCTCGCTGTGTTTACAAGTGGGAAAAGAAATGAGTGACTTCCTTTGGGCCTCTTTTATAATCATACCCAGTAGGGCTCTGACCCATTCACATTCCAAAAGGTCCTACTTCATGATACAGTTACCTTAGGGGTTAGGATTTCAACATATAAATTGCATGAAGGGCAAGGTGTGCAAACATTCCGACCATAGCAAATCATTTTTGTCATGGCCATTATAATCACACCTGGATTAGAAGTGGGACATACCCACCTATTTAAAGTTGCCTCAGGTAGAGGTAAGCAGTTCACAGATTGCTATTTTGACAGTTCTCTGCTACAGAATGCCATGCACTGGATGATATATCAAGACAAATTCTTGGATTGAGAAGATGACTAATTCCACATTTAATTTTGTCTAAGAGGGTAAGGAGTTTTTGTTTTGTTTGGTGTTTTGATTTTTTTTTTTTTGTATTAAAGTTTGCTCTCTGTAAACCCAACACATCCAGCCATAGAGGACATTTTATATTTATTATGAATAATGACTCCCTAAATTCTTTCCTACATATTACAAGTCCAGCTATCACCCCAAACCCTTTGGCACACGCACATTACCATCCATCTTGAAACAGAATGCCCCAAACCAATGAAAGAGAGAAATGAAGCAATCAAATAATGCCTGTCAGAAAGCAAAATATGCACAGCATGTTTCATCTCTTTATTGCATATTATGAGGGCTAATGGCAGAGATGAATATTGCTAGTTAGAGCCACTTATATAGGAATTTACATTTAAAAGTAATTGCTGTAGATCGTAATTGGTTGATTAGGTGTTCTCAATTCCTTAGGCCCTTTTCAGACCTTAACTACATGATACATGCCAAGGTTTCAGAGGACCAATTTGTTTAAAGAAAATGTAATTTGTCCCTTATAAAATATCAAGTTAGATAATGTTACCACCTACTTCACTTCTCCTAGGCTAGTTATTGCTTTCCATGGTAGCAGTTACTTGTTACCATGATGGGAGTAATTGTCATGGAGACATAAATTATGAAGTTGGCACCAAATCTATTTAATTGTTTGAACTATTCCATAAATTGTTTTTTATTTTTTTATTTTATTTTATTTATTTTATTTTTTGTCTTTTGTCTTTTTTCCGTGTCTGGCAACAGATCGCAACCCTCAGTGTTGCGCCCGTACCGGACCAGGGACC
>NW_007733487.1:89444-92144 GCF_000696425.1 Galeopterus variegatus
TCAGCCAGTGAGCGGCTGGTCTGTATGTGGGATCCGAACCCTTGGGCGGGAGCGCCGCCACGCCTCCCAAGCGGCGCACTTATCCAGTGCGCCACCGGGCCGGCCCCCATAAATTGTTTTTTTAAAAAAACCAATAATATTATTTTATTAATCTTAGTAATCATAATTCTCCATGTGTGGGAAATTCATTATATCCCTCTTAGAATTTTGTCNAACCGGTCCATATGTGGGATCCGAACCCTCGGGCGGGAGCGCCGCCGCGCCTCCCAAGCGGTGCACTTGTCCAGTGCGCCACCGGGCCGGCCCCCATAAATTGTTTTTTAAAAAAAACCAATAATATTATTTTATTAATCTTAGTAATCATAATTCTCCATGTGTGGGAAATTCATTATATCCCTCTTAGAATTTTGTCCTCTCGTGGTAAATTACATAATCTCCCAATAGGCTCTGTAAGGAGGGTGGGGTATTGGGGTAACTGGGCCTATATACCCTAAAAGTGGGGGGGAACCTGGTTTTGGGGTATCTCTTTAGTCCTCTATTGCCTTGTTTTTTGGTGCCACACAGTCTCTCTGTAACGAGTGGGCTCTATCCAGCCACAGAGAGGAGTAGGGTCCACTACTGAGATAACACTCCAGTGACCTAAAACCCACGTAAGTAATCATTGATTCTCCAAGGGAAGACAATTCTACTTTCTCAGTATTACCCTCAGACCCAGATGGCCTACAATAGGGCTTTTGAAGTTTCAACTCAAATCATTTAGTTCTTCCAATTCACATTCACATTATCAGGTCATGGAAGCATACAATACAGAACTGGTGTTTGTATTCCACACTTCTTGGACCCCAAATCCATAACTCTCTTTCCTCTACAGGGAGTCATCCATAAAAGTCAACCAGATTTTTCTTCTCCAGAGTTAAAACTCAAAAGATCTGGCCATATCCATTTCCTTGGACAATAGATCCACTTTCCCAATGAAGACTGTCTTTGAGTGATATATTCTAAGAAAAAGTTCCAAGTGATCCCAAGGTAATTTTATGGTACTGCTATTAGAAAAGAGAGAGGGAGAAAAAAATCCACAAATATAACCTCTATGAGGACAATTTGCTACAATGCACATGGCAGTATGTCAAGGAAGTAAAGTTTCCTTACATCGAAAATATCTCCCATAAGCCTACTGTGACTGACTTGGTGAATTAATAATTGAGGCTATTTATATATTTATTTATATCCCACTTAATTTCATACATTTTAAAACCTGAACTCATTCATTAGTTTCAACCCTTACATGATTGCCTCTCAATGAAAGTGAACAAGGGGCTCTTTCAGCAGATCACTTACGTGTACCATGGTTGTCAACACGTCTGACTTCCAGATCAGATTCCTAGGCAGAGGCTATGTCATTTCACCCTTTTGTCTACAGTGCTTAGCACATTGCCTGGCATATTTGAGAGCAAAATTTAGCAAAATTACTCATTTATCCATTTATTGATGGATAGGATAGAAAGGAGGGATGAAGAGAGTGAAAGAGGGAGTGAGAGAGAGAGAGGGTGGAAGGAAAAAAAGAAGGAAGGAAGCCATGATGATTTATGCCTTTCGTTCAAGCCATTACAGACTGTAGACACCTTCTGATCAGAACTAAAATAAGTCCCCAAAGGTAACAATGGTTATATCATCAGTTATCTGATTTTTTAGTACTGACAACCCCCTGAGTAAGATGAATACCAGTAAATGAAGCTTTCAGTAACTGAGACTAGAGTGTGACACAGGGCATGACTTTTGTACAACTAAGGCCAGTATGAGATTCTGGGTGGAGGATGAATGTTAAAGAGGGGGTAGGAGAGTTGAGAGATCACAAAAGAAAAATCACTGAAAAATCTTCTTTATACCAGCCAGCATGAACTTTAGGCTTAGAGGTACCCTGTCTGTCCTTTACAGCACTTATCACACAATGCTATGCTTCTGTTAGAAGGCAGCAATGGGAGACAGGGATGACTCAGAAGGAAAATCAAAATAGGAATTAGAAGACCTGGGTCTGGGACTGCCTCCACCACTTCCTAGCCATTTGTTGACTTACCTGAATCTATAAAATGTGCATAATCATAGGAGACTTCCTGGGGTTGCTGTGATACTGAAGGAGATGATTTGCCTCAAGGCTCCTAATGAATGATGGAGTATGGGGCAGACCCAATGAGGTGTCATTGGTGCCCAGAGAGAACTGAAACTAAAACCACTTTGGAGAGACAACTGAGAGTTTTCACACCAGGATCTCAAATAGGCAATTGGAAAAGGATAGTGTATGCTCAGTTCTGAAACAGAGGAGCTAACTACTTAACTTTGACTTTCAAATATTTTGGATAAAATCCGAAACCAAAAAGCACAAAGTATTAGCTTGTGAAAAATGCGGGAATACTAGCCCTCTACTGCTAAGAACAAACTCATTTTAACTCGGAAATCCCCCATTATGAGAAATACCAGAAAATTCTCTTTGCATGAATAACCCATTGATTGTGAACCAGAAACTACTGCCAACTTCAGTTTCTGTAAAAGAAAAGTACCCTATGGAGCAACCACTATTTGTTTTACTCTTGAAGAACAAGTGTTTCATTTTTAAGGAAGGGTAGGAAATGTGCCGTTTCTCTTTAATTCTCAACAACAACGAAAACAAAAACAAAAAAACCCTACTAAAATCTAAATGAAGAA
>NW_007733487.1:92622-95050 GCF_000696425.1 Galeopterus variegatus
TTAATTCTCAACAACAACGAAAACAAAAACAAAAAAACCCTACTAAAATCTAAATGAAGAAAAGTATCAGTTGACCCTCTAAAAATTAAACAATCAGTTTCTCACAGGCTTTTCAGAAATGAAACTTCTGGAGGAGCTAGTTATTCCTTCACTCTTATGTCACTAGTTAAATATATTGGCTGAAGCTTGTTAATCGCTACAGAGTAACTGCTGAGATCAATATTCACTATAATTCAGCAGTTAAAGATACAGTCTTCACCAATGTCAGGTCTGAGCTTAAGGTCAATCTTTACTACTACCTTGTAACTGTGGGGAAGTTCTTTTCGTCTGTAAGCCTCAGTTTTCTCATATGTAAAACAGGGATAATAACAATAATAGCTGCCTTATCATGTTATGAAGGCAAAATAAGATGGAGAAGTCAGAACACTTGTCACATTGCCTGGCACAGCTTAGTAAGCCTTAGCTACCAAAATAAACATACTTTTAGCCCTGAGCCATGTGTCAACCTATCTGTACGGCCTAATTGTACTATCACAGTTCAGGGATATTTGACTTCATTATACAGCTCTACTTGTTTGNATGTTATGAAGGCAAAATAAGATGGAGAAGTCAGAACACTTGTCACATTGCCTGGCACAGCGTAGTAAGCCTTAGCTACCAAAATAAACATACTTTTAGCCCTGAGCCATGTGTCAACCTATCTGTACAGCCTAATTGTACTATCACAGTTCAGGGATATTTGACTTCATTATACAGCTCTACTTGTTTGATTCTTGATATGGACTGAATTGTGTCCCCCAAGTTTTATGTATTAGAAGTTTGATACCTACTGTGACTACAGAGAGTGGGAAATACTATTGTGATGATTGAAAGGTCAGGCCTTGAAGAGGTGGTTAGATTGTAGGACTTTGCCCTAATAGATGGGTCAGTAATGGTGGTCACGGGCATGGTTCCAAGGGCTTTACAAGGAAGGCACGTGAGAGTCTCTCTCTGCTCCATCATTCTGCCATGTTAGACCCCTGCATTACTGCCAAGGAAGACCCTCAGCATATGTGTTCTCCGAACTTTGTACCTCCCAGCCTTGGAAGCTGTAAGAAATAAATTTCATTTTCCTACAAATTACACAGTTTCAGATATTCATCTTATAAGCAACAGAAACTGACTAATACAATTCTAAAGATTAATTTCTTCCAATTCTTCAAGCAAAATTGACATTCCAGAAAAATTAGCTGTGATTGCCTTGTGGAATTTTTGTAATCTTGAGACTAGAACAACCACTCACAAGTTAAGTAAATGCCTTGCAGCCAAGAACCCAAACATTTTGGTTTGTGTGCCCAGTCCTGAAATTTAAGACACGAAAATTAGGATGGAAAGAGAAAGTTTGGCAAATTAGTTTTTTCCTGATGAGATGACATCATCTCATTTATGAACCCATTTAATGACTTGAGTCACACAACTCAAACAATGAGTGTGTCAATCAGGCATTTTTTTCCAGTGCAACCTAATTCAATCAAGAAAGAATTAGCATGGAAAACCTGAGCTTACTGCTGATAATAACCATGAAATACAAAATGTATTGGCTCCAGAGGAGAACTCAGAAACATTCACATTTTACTTTTTGTCTCCCAAATGAATTATAATCACCTCCTCACTTTACTCTGATTCAGCCTCCTACTCTCATGGTGAATCATAGGAACATGGGTTTGGAATGGCCCTAAAGAAAACATATCCCCCCATTCCATGTAAATCCTGATGGATTTAGCCTCATGGTTTCCAATTGACATTCAGGCTGAGGTGACAAGGACCCCTTTGAGTCACTGTCATTGTTCCACGTTGAGAGTTGAATCTTCTGGTGTATCAATTCTCTCTGATTGTGGCTCAACAGGGAAGGAATGATGGGGCATACCATTACTGTGAACACAATGTTACAATATTCTATGGAGCTTCATTACGGTTCTTTCAACCTTCTCTCTCTCTGTCCTGGGGCTTCTCTATTCCACTACACTACTACTGCCTCAAGTTCATGGGGCTCCCTCTCTTAGGATAACCTCTTTAAAATCACTAACTGGAGTGGAAAAGAAAATACTTCATAATACTTAGAGTAATTTGGGCAGCAAATAGATGTAGAGTGAAACAGATCCCTTGGTTTACCAGACGTGTGATTTCGAGCAATCTTCTTAACTTCTCTGTGTTTTTTATCCCTCATTGAGAAATAATATTGTTGTGATAATGAGATGGGGCAACTAGAATGTCCAGCACAATGCCTAGGATATAATGATTTGCCGAATAATCAATCATTCCCTTCTTTTTCTTTCTCATGCCTGTTCACAACAACTCCAGAAATTTAGTCAGGTTAGATTCTGGAAACATAGATCTTCACAAATTAAGATCAGTGTTTCTGGTTTAAATAATTGTCTTGGTCCAGAAA
>NW_007733487.1:95824-97126 GCF_000696425.1 Galeopterus variegatus
CAGGTTAGATTCTGGAAACATAGATCTTCACAAATTAAGATCAGTGTTTCTGGTTTAAATAATTGTCTTGGTCCAGAAATAATAGTACACATCTAACATTATATTTTGCAAATTTAATCACATTCAATCATCTAAGAAGCCCAGTTGGTCAGATTATCAGAATTATTCCTTTGATAAAGCTATTAAAGCTGACACTCAGAATTAAAATTTGCCCAGCAATTAAGTGAAAAAGTTAGAATACAGACTTAACTCCCTCTGCCTCTAACTCCTGCCCTAGGTTTGTATGAATTCTTATGTTACTACTAAGTTTGAACTGGGCTTCAAGCAGTATTCCTCAAAGTAGAGCCCTTGAAATCACCTGCATCAAAACAACTGTGCTACTTATTAAAAGTTCAGATTCATGGCTCATCTCTGGCTTTACTGAAACAAAATCTATAAGGCATTGGAACCTAAAATCTTTCATTTTTCATAAATTGTCCAGATGATTCTTCTGCTAACTGTCAAAGCCTTTATTATAGTCTATTGCACATGCCTATCTCTCTTACTCATTTCAGGCCACTATAAAAAGAATACCATAGACTGGGTGGCTTGAAGAACAAACATTTGTTTATCACAGTTCTGGAGGCTGGTAAGTCCAAGATCTTTTTTTTTTTTTTTTTTTTTACTTTTTTTTAATTAATATTATTATTCTTCTACATTCTATGATGCTGTTGTGAGGGAGGAAGAGAGGGGAAAGGAAAAGGAAATGGAATGGAAGAAGGAGGAAGGAGGAGGGGCAGGATTGAAGCCTGTGACACCCCCCTCATTCTCACAGGGAAACCAGGGGGCTTCCAGTGGTGGCTTGGTCATTGCTGGGGTGGGTGCAGTTTTCAAAAGGGTGTGGGAAAAGACCTCGCCTCCACCACCCCAGCTCAGGAACTTGGGGCCCTTCTTGCTGTGGCTTGGTGGTTGTTGCTGGGATGGTTGTGTGTTGTCAGGGGGTAGTGGCCAAGGCCCTCTTCTGGTCCTTCTAGGTGTTACAGGTGTTCTTTGGTGAAATGAGACCTTTACTAGTTAATATCAAACTTTGTCTCTGGTTGTGGGTATTTTGTTTTTTCTTTCAGTTCTGTGTTGGATTATTTGCTGTTCCACCACTTAAACTCTGTACTGGAATTAATTTTTTGTCCTTTGCTTACTTCTTAAATGGGGGAACTTCCTGTGGGGACCAGTATTTGAGCTCTGTGGTTGAGCTAAATTGCTGTTTTGCTGCTGATTCCCTAGGGAAGGGTTTTTGTGCAGCTCAGGTTTTAATGGTTGACTTTA
>NW_007733487.1:97978-100144 GCF_000696425.1 Galeopterus variegatus
CTGCTGATTCCCTAGGGAAGGGTTTTTGTGCAGCTCAGGTTTTAATGGTTGACTTTATAGGAACTTCTGGGTCTACTGAGAGCTGGTGCACCTGGGCTGTGTAGAAACTCCGGTCTGGGCCTGAGTCTTTTCATCAAATTTCACCCCATGCAATTCTATATTCCTGACCAGTCTCCTCTGGGTGGTCCTACACTGGTTGGGGGTCAGATCAGCTGTCTGTGCTGTGCCCCAGTATTCTCCCGATGGGTACATCTACCCCGCCACCCATGTTCCAAACATTTCCCATGGACAGGCTGTGCTCCAGTCCCTTGTGGTGACTCACCAGCTTCTGAGCGGCTCCTTTTATTCAGTTGTTGTGGTTTCTCGTCCCTATGTGGGTCCATGGGAACCCTATTAATGGTCTTGCTGTCCCGGGGGCCACCAAGGCCCTCTTCTCTCCTGCTGCCTCCAAGCAACTTTATCTGAAGGGCACAGCAGCAGCTTTTGCCAGCTCATGCTCTCTACACTCAGCAGCTCCAATCTTGAAGAGGCCAGGATTCAAAACAGTTGGAGTGGTTTTTTCTTTCTCTCATCGTGGCTTATCCTGCCTTCATGCACTCCGTAGGTCTCTCCTCCTCTTCCCCTGAGCTCTAGCAGTCCATCTTGACTGTTGTTGCTTTTTTGTAGTTATAAAATTTTTAATTTGTGGGAGAGAGTTACACTAGAAGTTCAAGATCTTCTAGAAGAGTTCCAGGAGATTCAGTGACTGATAAGGGCCCTCTTCCTGGTTTGCAAAGGGCCACCTTTCTCATTATATCCTCACATGACACCGAGAGAAAGAGCTCTGGGTCCTTTACCTCCTTGTTATAAGGACAACAATTCCAACATGGAGGCTCCACCCACGTGGCCTTACTCAAATTCATTGTCTTCCAAAGACTCTTCCTCCAAGTACCATCACATTGAGGATTAGAGTTGCAACATATGAATGAGGGTGGGAGGTGGAAACAAACTGCCCCAGCTCCCCCAAATTTATATTTTTCTCATATGCAAAACATTCATTTCATTAGAACAGCCCCCAAAATCTTAACTAGTTCCAGCAGTAATTCACCAGTCTAAAGTCCTAAGTCTTATCTAAATATCACCTAAATCAGATATGGGTGAGATGCAAGATAGAATCCCTCCTCAGCTGTGAATGTGTGAAAACAGATAAGTTATGTGCTTCCAGAATACAATACTGGGACAGGCATAGGATAGAAATTCCAATTACAAAAGAGAGAAGGAAGAAAGAAGCGATGGGTCCTGAGTAAGCCCAAAACTTAGCAGGACAAACTCTATTAGACCTGAAAGATCAAGAATAATTTGCTTTGGCTTGATGGCCTGCCTTCTGGACCCACTAGGGTAGTGGTCTTGCCCTCAGGACCCAATCTTTAACTCCTGTCCCACGGACTCTAGTATAGAATTGGTCATTTGATCTCTAGTTAAGTGACAAATGTCCACAAGATTTACTCAATTAAAAAATAAATGGATACAGATGAAACTTTTCAGCCCTAAAACTCTTTTGGTGCCATAAGCAGAGCAGCAGATCAGATATTCCATCTATCTTTATTTACACATTCTTGCTCATTGGAAGACTTGGCTGAGTATAAAATTATAGTGTACACACATATATACATATTACATCAAAAATATTTGGCTTTAATTATTTTGCCCTTTTTATTACACTAGGAAACTACTCTTCAAATATGAGTAAACTTTCTTGTTAAGAAAGGGATAGAAAAGCTAGATTCTTTCTTTTCCCAAAGCTTTTCTCTAAGTAGAAGTATATTCTCAATAAGTAGTTTATATTTAAAGTTAAGGCTTTTAAATATGGAACATATATATCATGAAAACTCCTAAAATATTGTTGTGGACTGGCAAAAGTCAGTTCTGGGTTTCAGGTGCTGGAAATATACTAAGACAGATATTTTAGAGTCTGTGCTACCAAAAAACCATCCCGAGGAAACAAATAGATCTATTTATCCTGAGGCCTGACTGGTGCAGCCAGCAAAATGTGATTTTCTGAATGACAGAACTTATTTCTATGAACTTAGAAAAGCCAGGAGAATTTAGGGAATCAGAGACAGCAGTTTCTGTTCCAGTCCTTGAACTACATACAACAAGTGCTGAAAGGGAAAGATGTAAAGATCT
>NW_007733487.1:101659-103360 GCF_000696425.1 Galeopterus variegatus
TTTTTTGCAGCTGGTCAGTATTGGGATCCAAACCCATGACCTTGGTGTTATAAGACTGCACTCTAATGAACTGAGATAACTGGCTGGCCTAATATCTTATTTTTCTTAACTTTATCCATCTGTCTATTCTTCTATCTATCCACCAATTCATCTTATTTTTAATGCATTTCAAAGTAAATTTCTGAGGTCAATGGACTTTGGCATAAATAATACATATTTGTGTAGCTGAATTAAGTATTTGATTATAGTTTTCTTCTTTTGATATAGAATTTACATGCAATAAAATGCACCAACTTGGAGTACATATTTGCTACATTTTGACAAAAGCGTACATCTCTAAACACAAAATCTTATCAAGATATTGAACATGACCTGTAACCACCCATGCTCAGTCAAATCCCCCCATATTCCTCTGGATGCAACCATTGTTCTTTGATTATTTTTAATAATTTTTTAATAATCATTTTCTCTAATTATTTTTTACCATAGGCTTGGTTTTCTGTACTTGAACTTTATATAAATAGAAACATACAGAATGTACTCTTGTATAAGACTTCATGTTAGTGTATTTTTAAAGTCCATCCATACTGTGGGATATACAGTAATTTGTTCTTTTCTTACCGCTGAGTGCAATTCTGTTGTAGGAGTATATCTCAGTTTGTTTCATCTGTTCACCTGTTGCTTGATGCCTGGGCTGTTCCAGATGCTTGAATAAAGCTACTGAAATTCTTTTACAAGGGGGGAAAGAATGCATAAAAAGTCTTCCCCAACAGGGGAAGCTATTTTAACACTAATATTGTTTAGAATTGATAGAACAGAGTGATAAAAGAAGACTGATTTTATTCAGCTTTATCCCTGTTTCCAAATTCTCTGTGTACAATGGACCAGCTCCTTGCTGGCACCTGGGGTGAGCTGTCCCCACTGCCCTCCACACCCCCTGTATTAGAACATCCGTGACTGANTGGACTACAGTGGGCATCAGTGGAACATCACCCTCAGTTTCTGGAGTGGATGATAATTGGCGTAGGCCAATCAGTGTAAGTCATCCTATTGCAAATAAGTAATTTTGATAAGAGTTTAGATGCGTTGTCCTCCCAAAACTCATGTGGAAATCTGATCTCCAATGTGACAGTGTTGGAAGCTTTTTGAGTCTTGGGGGTTGATCCATCATGAATGGATTAATGCTCTCCCCGAGGATGGGAATAGTGAGTGAGTTCTTTCTCTACTAGTTCCCATAAGAGCTGGCTGTTTAAAAGACCCTGGCACCTCCTCTCTCTCTCTCACATCCTATCACCACGTGATCTGCTTGTACCTGCCGGCTGCCTGCCGCTTTCCACAATGAGTAGAAGCAGCCTGAGGCCCGCGCCAGATGCAGCTGTCCCAGAATTGTAAGGAAATAAACCTATTTTCTTTATAAATTACACAGTCTCAGGTATTCTGTTATAGAAACACAAAACAGACTAATACAAACTTATTCAGGTCTCTAAACAATCAGCACATGGCATTTACCTGGCCAGAATGCCAGGTATCATTTATTCATCTATCTATCTTTTGAAACATTGTATTATTATTTTTTTTTAATTTTTATTTTGTCAATATACAATGTATATGATTATTATGTATATGTTATTATATATAATAAACATTGTATTATAAAAATTATCAAACATCCAACACAGTTGAAAGAATTTTATCGTAAAC
>NW_007733487.1:103868-105232 GCF_000696425.1 Galeopterus variegatus
TCAAACCAGTCTTTTCTAACCATTCAATTCCAGATCTAAGAAAATTAGCCAAAATTTATTTTCATGTAGTCTTCAGAGGAGTTTGCACCTGTGTGAATAAGTGGCTTAAATCTGAAAAACTTATTTTGGAATACTGTGTTTGACTATTTTCAGGGCTGTCTTTACAAGTGAGAAAGCCAATTTAAAATGTCACCACATCTTTGAACAAACTAAAAATTGTGTTCTTGAAATGATACTGAATCTGAAGTATGCATAGACAAACAACTANACATTTTGACAAAAGCGTACATCTCTAAACACAAAATCTTATCAAGATATTGAACATGACCAGTAACCAAAAAGTATTCCCACCCATGCTCAGTCAAATCCCCCCATATTCCTCTGGATGCAACCATTGTTCTTTGATTATTTTTAATAATTTTTTAATAATCATTTTCTCTAATTATTTTTTACCATAGGCTTGGTTTTCTGTACTTGAACTTTATATAAATAGAAACATACAGAATGTACTCTTGTATAAGACTTCATGTTAGTGTATTTTTAAAGTCCATCCATATTGTGGGATATACAGTAATTTGTTCTTTTCTTACCGCTGAGTGCAATTCTGTTGTAGGAGCATATCTCAGTTTGTTTCATCTGTTCACCTGTTGCTTGATGCCTGGGCTGTTCCAGATGCTTGAATAAAGCTACTGAAATTCTTTTACAAGGGGGGAAAGAATGCATAAAATGTCTTCCCCAACAGGGGAAGCTATTTTAACACTAATATTGTTTAGAATTGATAGAACAGAGTGATAAAAGAAGACTGATTTTATTTAGCTTTATCCCTGTTTCCAAATTCTCTGTGTACAATGGACCAGCTCCTTGCTGGTACCTGGGGTGAGCTGTCCCCACTGCCCTCCACACCCCCTGTATTAGAACATCCGTGACTGAGACCATGTCTGCTTGGTTCATCTTTATTAGTCCACCATCTAGTGTAGGATCTGGCACATCCATGGCTCAATACATATTTACTGATTTGCTAAATGAGTGATCTGTCATTCACAATGATAGAAAAAAGCACTAGAAATCAAATGACTCTTGTTTCTAAAGACTCTCTTATAGCCTGGCATGTGTCTATGATAAAATAAATATGCCAAAACATTAAGAAACACTTTTACTTTCATGAAGATACTTCTCGAAAATTCTCCTGCAAGCTTTTATTTTGGTCTGTTGGGCAAACCATATTTTATGTCATGATATTTGACATTAGTTCAAGTTAAATGAAATATTAACATTGTTTGTTGAAATTTGAAATGTATTAATGTCAAACCAGTCTTTTCTAACCATTCAATTCCAGATCTAAGAAAATTAGCCAAAATTTATTT
>NW_007733487.1:106249-107531 GCF_000696425.1 Galeopterus variegatus
AAACTAAAAATTGTGTTCTTGAAATGATACTGAATCTGAAGTATGCATAGACAAACAACTAGAGATTTATTTGTAATTACTATTCTGTTATATTTGGAATCCTAATTTATTGCATTGTTCTGATCTCCTACCTGTGGCCTTTCAACAAATAACTTATTTTATGGTCATGTTTTATTGAGGAAAATGACTAGCAAATGCACATGAAACATAGAATGGCTCTTTCTTTGGAATAAGCATACATTTACTGCTGAAGATTTAAAGACAAAATTTAGCATTTAATTTTTTATAATATAAAAGTCATGATTGCAGACTCCGCCGCCAATCCATCCTTCAGACCCAATCTCACTATCTCCTATTTATGTGAACTCACAAATTCACTACACTTTGTGGTGCTTTATGGAGGTGATACCCACTGAACCTAATTCATGGGATGATTATGAGGATCAAACACGTTCGTACACATACTACATACACTTAGTCCATGAGAACAGTTGAGTGCTGGGCACATGGAATGTGACAACATCGTCTTGCTTACTATTGTTTTATCTTTATCACTGATTTCCCACTTGAAAGCAGAGACGTGTATTCTACATCTTCCACACCTTCATCGTGCTCACAATTAGTAGGTACTTAATAAACATCTATTGAATTATTTATGTTAATTCACAGTCTTCAATGTATTATCTACATCTTTCATATGCCAAAGCCTCTATCTCTTTTAATGTTCAATGTCCAACAACTTTTTTCAGGGTTCACAACCAAGGTCCAAAGAATTACAGACATTTAACACACACAGCCATTGCGACTCTGCAAGGCTGGTGCAGTATAATTGCTCCTTGGGTCTTAAAAATTATCTCTAGCTTTATGCTCTATTCCCTTGCAATTACACACTAGCAAAAAAGAAAAAAAGTTTAACAATAAACAGGTCCAAACCCCCTTGACCATTCAACAAATGCCACAAAGCAAGGAATTTTACTGCATTTAATAAATACTTCATATCAAAAATTTGATAGAAATTCCCCAAGTTCAAGTTTCACTTAAAAAATTAAAGAAGCAAAGTTTTTCAGAATAGTTTATCATTTTCAGTAAGCTAAGAAAACTGGCTTCCCCAGAAGTGAAATATGCAAAAATTGCCCGGATGTTTGAAATTTAAGACCTAACTCATCTATCTAGGCATCTGCATTTTACTAGCTTTGATTTTGTAGGCAAGACAAATGCTCCAAAATGCACCGATATATCTCCAAAGAACAAGAACATCTCACATTTATTGAACTGGTGGTGT
>NW_007733487.1:108054-108948 GCF_000696425.1 Galeopterus variegatus
AAAATGCACCGATATATCTCCAAAGAACAAGAACATCTCACATTTATTGAACTGGTGGTGTTACGTGCCATTTGATTTTAGTATTGCCATCTTGTCCCCTTAAGGATCGTACACATGCCTAGTATTAAGACTCATTGTCATCCATGCTTTCCTGAGCCCAATTCAACTGTCAAAGGTGCAAATAAACACACAAACCCCAGGTAAGACAGAGATGCAGTGAAGCAGAGAATTCCTGAACCATAAATCTTTGCCCTGCCTGACAGGCAGAGGAATGTAAGCTAATGATGTGTGAAAGGTACAAGTCCATTTCTGGGTGACTATCTATCTTCAAAATCATGACTCAGGGACACCCAAAATAAGCAGGAGCAATCTGGCTAGGCAGGTGTGGGTCTAACATCTTCCCTGCCACCTTTCCCCATTTGGTGAATAAATCTCCTTGAAGAAAACATAATTCACATCTAGGGAGGAGGAGTTTTGTGATTTAGGATTTACGGTGCATGATTATCATTTTTTAGGAACTAGGAATTTAATAGTGATTAGGGAAAAAATGAAATTATTTAAATGTCATCTGAATTTGAGTTTATGACTTAGAAACAGCCTGATGTCCTTCTGTGATGATTTCCTTAAGCTTCTCACTTTGTCAACATCTGTTTATACACCATCTATTTTCCAAGTAGCTCTTGCTGTTTATTTATTCCTCTTCAGGATAACACAGATTTTCACCAACATAAGGTATAGTTGGATATAAAATTATCTCTGAGAGTGGACTCATGTATCCAGATTATTTAAAAATAATCTGACATGAGAGCTAAGCCTGTAGCCAGGTTGTTTCCTTTCTTTCTCCCACTCTCCATTCTTGAGTTAGAATTGTTCCAGAAAATAAAAGTGGGGGCC
>NW_007733487.1:109318-110182 GCF_000696425.1 Galeopterus variegatus
TCCCGTTGCTGGTCCCGGTCCGGTATGGGCGCGACACTGAGGGTTGCGATCCGTTGCCGGAGACGAAAAAAAAAAAAAAAATAGAAAAGAAAAGTGAAATGTAGGCAGGGGCAACTTCATGGGTGTATACAAGCTGGGCAGTCACACTCAGAAATACCTAGATCTTGATTTAAGGCTCTGCTACTGCCCTCTTGAAATCGTTAATCATTTTATCTTTGCACTTGTGTTTTGTGAGTGAGATCTGATGGGACAATGGAGTGTGTGTGTGAGCAGAGGAGATACGTACATTATACACATCTGCCGCAGCTCCTTGCCAACTTATTTGCATATGGTGGTGTGGATGCCCCATACACACAGAATTCCAACATTACAGTCAGTCCTGAATGACCCACAATGTGTGGGAGTTCAATGGGACTAAAAGCTAGTGCAAAGTAAGCATGCTATTTCATGACTGAGCAAGTGGGAGCTCTCAGTTTTGAGAGACTACACTTTCTGGTCAAACCAAAACATGTTTTCAAGGTAGAAAGACAACAGCATTCTAAGAAACATGAACATCTGAGGACCCTTGTCATATATCTTCCTACTTTATTTCTGTGAATCAGGAACCACTCATCCAAAAATGATGCCACAGGAGAAAAGAGAAATAAAGGGCAACACATACTTTCCTTTCCCCAGTCCTTCCCTACTCATTCCTAAGCCAAGGATAGCATTGGTAGAAGGTGTGCCTATTGAGTAAGGTAAGAACAGCTGAGTTAGTTTTGTGCAGAGTTTCTATTCTATTCTTTTGATAAGAATAAAATACATATGCAGATATGAGCTAGAAAATAAGAATTCTGTAATTTTTTTTTCAGTTCTTTTTTTTTT
>NW_007733488.1:0-26328 GCF_000696425.1 Galeopterus variegatus
AACAAAGAACTCAGAAGAAGATCCTCATGTACATGATCATTTAATTTTGACAAAGACACCAAGGCAACCTGATAAAGAAAGGAAATGTTTTCAACAAACTGTTCTGAGACAACTGGAGATCCAACACAGAAAAAAAAAAAAAAAGTGACCCTCAATCCTCACATCATGCACAAAAGTTAAATCAAAACAGATCATGGGGGAGTTCTGGTCAAGATGGCGGAATAGACAGTCTGCAACCTCACTCTCTCCCACAAATTGACCAATTTACAACTATAAAAATGTAACAACAGCCAAGCTGAGGCCACTGGAGCTCAGGGGAAGAGGAGGAGAAACCTGCAGAGTTCATGAAGGTGGGAGAAACCATGATGAGAGAAAGAAAAAACTGCTCTGAACATTAAGGGCTGCAGCTCCTTTAAGGCTGGAGCTGCTGAGCGCATGGAGCAGGAGCTGGCAGAAGCCGCAGCTGTTCCCNGGGGGGGGGGCGGATATTCAATCCACAGCAGATATAAAATAAAATAGAAAATCCAAATTGCCATATATCTTATAAGAAATTGAATTCATAATTTAAAACCTTCACACACACACACACACACACACACACACACACACACACACACAATCCTTCCCACAAAGAAAATTCCATGTAGTTTCACCAGCGAATTTTATTAAGGAGGAATTAACACACACTCAGAAAATGGAAAGAATACTTCCCAGCTCTTTTATGAAACCACCATAATCCTGATGACAAACCTGACAAAGAAATTATGAAAACAAAATTCTAGACCAATATTCTTTATGAACATTGATAAAAAAAACTCCATCACAAAATATCAGCAAATAGAATCCAGCAATCTATAAAAAAGCAAGATACATCACAACCAAATTGAGTGTATCCCAGGAATCCAAGGTTGGTTTAATTTATGAATATCCAATGAATGTAATCAACCGTATTAATAGACTAAAAAGAAAAATTACATACTCATTTATACAGACACAGGAAAAAGGAAAACCATTTGAAAAAAAATGAATAGACCTTTATTCAAAAACAAACAAACAAATAAAAATTCCAGCAAACCAGAATTAAACGTGAAATTCCTTAACCTAATCAATGACATCTTCAAAACACCTGTACTTCACATTATACTGAGTACTAAATACGTTATACTAAGTACTAAGATTGGGAATAAGGCAAGGATATCCATTTTCACCACTTCTATTCAACACTGTCCCAGAGATCCTAGCCAGTGAGGAATACAAAATAAAGAAGTAAACAGTATACAGATTGGAAAGGAAGAAGTAAAATTGTCTTTATTCACAGATTAAATGATTGTTTACATAGAAAATCTTAAGGAATCTACTAGAACTAATAAGTAAATTAACAAATTGGTAGATACAGACTATGTGCCAAAATCAATTGTATTTTTATTTTCTAGCAGTAAAAAATTCGAAAATTAATTTGAAAAAATTTTATTTACTGTCTTGTCAAAAAACATGAAATAGGAATAAATTTAACAAAAGACATAACCTCTACACTTTAAAAAAAACCCTCTACATTAAAAACTCTACATTTAAAACCATGATATACTACTTAGAGAAACTAAAGATCTAGATAAATGGGTATACTAAATTCATTGATTTAAATATTGTATGTTTTTAAGATGTCAGTTTTCTCCAAATTGATCTATATATTTAAAGTCATCCCAACCATAATCAATCAGCCAAGTTTATAGAAATTGATAAACTGATTCTAAAATTTATATAAAAATTCAGAGGATCTGTAAATATTCAAAGCAATTTTGAAAAAGAAGGACAAATTTGGAGGATTAACAACCTGACTTGAGCCACAGTGACCAAGGCATTGTGGACTGGCCTGAGGATAGAGAAATAGATCAGTGGATCAGAACAAAGAACTCAGAAGAAGATCCTCATGTACATGATCATTTAATTTTGACAAAGACACCAANGGAGGGAGGGAGGTTTCAGTGATGGGACATAATAATCAACTACATTGTATATTGACAAAAATAACAAAAAAAAATAAAATTAAATAAATAAATAAAATAAAATAAATAAAATTTGAAAAAATAAATAAATAAAGTAAAAATCATAGCACTGGGCCAGCCCGTGGCTCACTTGGGAGAGTGTGGTTCTGACAACACCAAGTCAAGGGTTAAGATCTCCTTACCGGTCATCTTTAAAAAAAAAAAAAATCATAGCACTGTATTGTGGGTTTTATAATATATGTAAATGCAACATATATGACAACTATAGCATAAAGGTGGGGGGGGCAGTTAATGGACCTATATGGTTGCAAGGTTCTTAAATTTTGTGTGAAGTGGTAAAATATTAAATCTAAGTAGAATGTAGACTAACTTAAGAATGAATATTCTTAAGTGAATGAATACTCACTAGCAACCACTTTTTAAAATGCAAAGAGGTATACCTAAAAAGCCAATTAATAAGTTCTAAAAATGATTTGTTTAACCCAAAGAAGAGAGAACATATATATATGACAGACAATAAAATGGTAGACCTATATCAAATCATGTCTACGATTGTCTAAGATTATATTATCTGTAAATAGACTAAACACTACAACTAAAAAGCAAAGAATGTAAGAAAAGATTTAAACACACACACACACAATAATACCAAGGTCAAGGGTTCACAAGGGTTCAGATTCCTGTACTGGCCAGCCACCAAAAAAACAAACGAAAAGATAACTGGCTATATTCTGACTACAAGGATATACTTTAAATACAATAAAGATAGATGAAAGGAAATGGATGAGAAAAGATATACTATACAACATACAATCAAGGCATTAAGAAGGTTGAAATTAGAGCTAGGTTAATTTCAAATAAAAGGGACATTTCATGACAGTAAAATGGCGCATTTTCATCAGGGAAACATAAAAATTATAATTACACCTAACGATAGAATTTCAAAATGCATGAATTTTGAAAATCTGATAAAAATCTAAAACTCCTCTCTCAGCAGTTGATAAAAGAACTAGAATTTTAAAGATCATTAAAAATGTAGAAGATTTGAACAATGCTATAATCCACCTTGATCTAATTTATATTTATAGAGTGCTAAACTCAACAATAGCAGATACACATTTTTTTCAAATGTACATAGTGTATTTATCAAGATAGACCATAACTGCAGCCGTAAAACAAGACTCAATACAATTAAATCGAAAAAACAAAGTGTTTTTTTCTGACCACTGTGAAATTAAATTAAAATCAATAGCAATTAGATATATAGAAAAAAATTGGATATTAAACAACAAACATAAATAATCATTGGATCAAAGAAAAAATTACAAGGGAAACTTAAAAACACTTTTATATGAAAAATGAAAACATTATATCAAAATCTGTGGGATACAGCTAAAGCAATGCTTAGAGGGAACTTCATAATTTAAATATTTATATTAGAAAGTAATATAGGTATAAAATAGATGACCTAAGATTCCACCTCAAGAAGCTAGGGGAAAAAAAGAGTAAAGCAAACTCAAAATTAGTAGAAATAGGGGTAATTAAACTAAGAGTAGAAATCAACAAAATAGAAAATTAACAATAGAGTAAAATTAGCAAAACCAAAAATTGGTTCTTTGAAAATATTAATAAAATTAATAAATCCCTAGCTCAACTGATTAACAAGAGAAAGAACACAAACTACCAATATTTGGGATGAAAGAGGAGACAGCCTTACATATCCTACAGATGTTAAAAGAATAACAGAATATATAAATACTTTATGCTAAAAAATTATTTAGACAATCTAGACAAAATAGACAAATTCCTTAAAAAAAATACAACTTATCAAAATTGATGCTATATTTGTCCACTTTCTGTTGTTTATAACACAATAGCTGAAATGGGGTAATTTATAAAGAAATAAAATTTATTTCTTATAGTTTTGGAGTCTGGGAAGTCCACAATCCAGGTGGCACACCTGGTGAGGACCTTCTTCTGGGTGGGAAACTCTCTATTGGGTCCAATGGTGACTCAGGCAATCATAAGGAGAGGATGGCATGAGCTCTTTGACGTGCTCACTTGCTCTCCTTGTAAAACCGTGCGAGCCACTCCCATGACAACCTACTAAACCATTAACCCATCACACCACAAATGGATTAATCCATTCACTAAGGCATAGTCACCAGGATCCAATCACTACTTAAAGGCCTCACCTTTCAACACTGCCATAGTCTAATTTCCTACCCTCTTAACACATTACAATGGCAATCAAGCTTTGATGAGTTGGGGGGGGGGTGCAGAGTTCATGAAGGTGGGAGAAACCATGATGAGAGAAAGAAAAAACTGCTCTGAACATTAAGGGCTGCAGCTTCTTTAAGGCTGGAGCTGCTGAGCGCATGGAGCAGGAGCTGGCAGAAGCCGCAGCTGTTCCCTTTGAATGGAGTTGCTTGAAGGGGGCAGGGGAGAAAAGGGCCTTGGTGGCCCCCAGGACAGCAAGACCACTAATAGGGTTCCCGTGGACCCACACAGGAGTGAGGAGCCAGAACAACTGAAAAAGGGAGCCAATCGGAGGCCAGTGAGTCATCGCAAGGGACCAGCCCAAGGCCTGTACCATGGGAAGTGTTTGGAGCACAGGCAGTGGGGGAGATGGGCAGGAGGACCATCTCCAGGGGAACACTGGGACACAGCAAGCACAGCCAATCCACCCCCCAATCAGTGCAGGACCGCTCAGAGGAGACTGGTCAGGGATGCAGAATTGCATTAGGTGCAGTTTGATGAAAAAACTCAGGCCCAGATCAGAGTTTCTACACAACCCAGGTGCACCAGGTCTCTGGAGAGCCGGAAGTACCTATAAGGTCAACCATTAAACCCTGAGCTGCACAAAAAACCTTCCCTAGGGAAGCAGCAGCAAAGCAGCAATTTAACAACCACACAGCTCAAGTACTGGTTCCCACAGGAAGTTCCCCTGTCTTAAAAGTAAACAAAGGGCAAAAAATTAGTTCTGGCCCTGGCACACCACCAGCATCTTGGCCCGCCAGGAGACCTGAGGTATAGAGCCAGAGACCAGACCCCCCGCCCACAACAAGGAACATCACCAGCACTAAGGAGCATGCCAAAACCATCACCTCCATGTGGGTGGCCCACCACAGCCACCACAGTAACCACAGCTGCTGCAAAAGTGGCTAGATGCCACAACCACCACGCAGATGGTCCACCAGCCACTGGAGTGCATTGACACAAGGAGAGTCACCAGCAGAGACCAAAGAAAAGAAGAGGATGTCTCTGTCTACAAAGTCCATTCCAGAATGACAGAAGAAACATCTGCTCCATGATAATATTGGGGGACCTGATCACACCTCTCAGCATTGAACAGATCATCTAGGCAACAAATCAACAGAGTAACCATCACTCTCAGAAGGAGAGAAGAAATCTAGGGTTATCAGTGGGGGGAGGG
Source organism: Galeopterus variegatus (assembly GCF_000696425.1). Lineage (NCBI taxonomy): Eukaryota > Metazoa > Chordata > Mammalia > Dermoptera > Cynocephalidae > Galeopterus > Galeopterus variegatus. The sequence goes on from NW_007733488.1 coordinate 5,440, forward strand.
GGGAGGGAGAGGGGGATAAGGAGAGACCAGACAAGCAGCATAAAGAATAAGTACAATTTGTAACAATATACGTACTAGTAATATTGATTTGATCAACATATGTCAACATAGAATCCCAAAAATATGTATAATCAATTATTATTCAATAAAAATTAATTAATTGATTGATTAATTAACTAAAAACAGATCATAGTCATAAACATTAATGCTAAAACTACAAAACTTCTAGAACAAAACTCAGGAAACTTTTTGCTGAGCTTGTCAAGTAGGCTTCTTTGGCAAGCTTTTTAGGCAGAAGTTAGAAAGCAATAATCATAAAAGAAAAAATGTATAAATTAGTCTTATAGAAATTTAAAGCATCTGCTCATCACAAGACACCTTTAAGAAAATGAATATGCAATTCTTAGACTGGGAAAAAAAATTCACAAAATGTACACATCTAACAAATAACCAGTACTCAGATTATTTAAGAAAAAAAACCACCACCATGATAAAAAAAATTTTTAAAGACCAGCCCATTGAAAAATAGATAAAAGATTTTAACAAACACTTCACAACAGAAAATGTGTGAATGGCCCTGTATTAGTCTGTTTGTGTTGCTATAACAGAAATACCTGAGACTGGGTAATTTATAAAGAACAGAGGTTTATTTGGCTTACGATTCTGGGACAGCTGCATCTGGCACGGGCCTCAGGCTGCTTCTATTCATTGTGGAAAGCGGCAGGCAGCTGGTGGGTACAAGCAGATCACATGGTGAGAGGAAGAGAGAGAGAGAGAGAGAGAGAGAGGAGGTGCCAGGGTCTATTAAACAACCAGCTCTGGTGAGAACTAATAAAGCAAGATTTCACTCAGGACCCCCACCCCCGAAAGAAGGCATTAATCCATTCATGAGGGATCAGCCTCCATGACTCAGTTTCCAACACTGTCATATCAGGGATCGAACTTCAACGTGAGTTTTGGGGGAACAACACATCCAAATTCTATCAGTCCATATACACATGAAAACTGCTCAACATCATTAGTCATCAGAGAAAAGCAAATTAAAATCACAATGAGAAACGAATACATATTTACCAAAATGGCTACATTGAAAGACTAACACCACCAATCCTTATTAAGGTTATAGTGTAACCAACTTTATTGAATGTTTTATGTGCCAAATTATATTCCTTCCAACAATTCTATATCCTCACATCTTTGCCAACCCATAATGATAAGAGAATTAAAATTTTGCCACTCTGAAAGATAAGCATAAAATGGTATCTTATTTTAAAATTTGTATTTCTTCGATTAGAAATGCACTAAGCATATTTTCATATGATTTTGGGTCATTTGTGTTTCCTAGGAATTGCTTACTCCTATCCCTTGTCTATTTTTAATTGAGTTATTTGTTCATGTATCAAAAAATTTTAATTTATAAGGGATATCTCTATATTCTAAATAATAATAGTTTGTTAATTATGTGTATTGCAAATGTCTTCTTCCAAACTCCCTTTCACACCCCTTCCCCAAAGATACTAATTTTCGTATTAAATAATTATTTTGTTCATTTTTGAAACATTTATTAACAATAAAAATGTTGTAGTTAACGTTAAAATATATATATAGTGTAACGAGAACTCACACGTTCTTAAGTGGAGTGTAAAATAGTACAATTACTTCAGGAAAAAAAATCTGTCAGTGTCTTATAAAACTAAACATACATCAGCAACCCCACTCCTAAGTATTTATTCAAGAGACAGGAAAACATCTACTACAAAAAGACTTGTACACAAATGTTCATAGCAGTTTTATTCATAATAATCAAAAGTTAAGACAGCTCAGAAGAACGGATAAATGCACTGTGGTATATTCATAAAATAGAATACTACTGAGCAATAAAATGGCACAAACAACAATATGAATAAATCCCAAAAACATTATGCAGAGTGAAAGAACTCTTACTAAAAAAACACGCATACTATTCGATTTCATTTACATGAAATCCTAAAACAGGCAAAACTAATATATTATGAAACATCAGAACAGGTTTCTGGGGAGTGGGTGGGGATCGATTGGGAAAGGGCATGAGGGAACTTTCTGGAGTTGATGCTAATGTTCTATAACTTAATTGAGAATTGGGATACATAAGTGTTTGGTTTCTGGGGAGTGGGTGGGGATCGATTGGGAAAGGGCATGAGGGATCTTTCTGGAGTTGATGCTAATGTTCTATAACTTAATTGAGAATTGGGATACATAAGTGTTTGCATTTGTCAGAACTAGTTGAAAAGTATGCTTAAGATGTGTGCGATTCACTTTATATAAATTATATCTGAAAAAATCTACGAACAAATACCTACGAACAAATACACAAATGCTAAAGTGTTTAGAGGTGAAGTATGTTGTTGTCTACAACATACTTTGAAATGCACCAAAAAATAAGGTGGGTTGAGAAAGGAAAAGACGAATGAGTAGATGATAGCCATAAAGCAAAGACAGCAAGAGGCGAGTTGCAAATCCACAAGCAGGTGACGAGTATACCGGTGTTAAAATGTACAATTCTTTCAACTTCTCCGTATCTTTGAAATTTTCTATGATAAAACTATAGAGAAAAATACACACACTCTTCAACCCAGAAACTTTACTCCTGGGAATCTATCCTATAGAAATAAAAGTACCTGTCTAGAACAACATATGTCTAAGAATGTTTATTGCAGTGTTGTTCCTAGTGACCAAGAGCCGAAGCAAAGTGAACGGCCGTCACTCGGGGGCTCCCCTGAACGAGGTGTGGCACACCCACCACGGGCTCCTGCCAGGAGATGGCAGAGACTGAAGAGCTGGAACATTTGGCAGAGGTGAGGATGTCTTTCCCTTTTTGGAAAACTGCTTTCCAGGAGGCAGAAGAAGTAGGAGGGCTGACAACCTGGCCTCTCTCACTCTCCCCTCTAACACTGTTATTCTGGAGAGGCTGGGGCAGTGGGCTGGCTGGAGCCTACTGAGCACAGAGAAGAAAAGCCCAGACTGGGGACAAAGCCCACTTTTCTTTAGCTTTAGGAAGAAGGTTCTGCTCTGGCCTTCCTTCATAGCATCCTCCATTTTAATTCCTGACATCTTGATATCGGAGCTTGGGACCAAGCTCAGAGGCTTCCTTTGCTCATGACCACCCTCCACACACACACACGTCATAGCACTGGGCACAATAACTGTTTACTTTAATCTTTATGAATGGAGCGTACAATACACTTTCCCCCTCAGCTCCAAGCTCCCAAGCCAGAGGTGAGCCTTGTTAAAGAAAAAATTATTCACGACACTCGTTAAAGACTAAAAGGCAAACTTTATTCAAGAGGGGTCATGGAGGGCTGGCTGGTTAGCTTACTTGGGTAGAGCGTGATGCTGACAACACCTAGGTCAAGGGTTCAGATCCCCCTACTGGCTAGCCACCAAAAAAAAAGAAAAAAGAGGTGCCCTGGCAATACATATAGGAGCAACTGCAGTGGGGCAGAGATTGAACTCAACTCTGACTCGACAAGGACAAGTGGAGACTTACAGCCAGGGAGCAGGTGGGGGCTGGTGAATGGAACATTCCTGAAAGGGAACACCAGGGGGTAGGAAGGATTCTGTTAGTTGATTCATCAGAAGTCTTGCTGAAGGCACACCAGGGTGATAAGATACCAAGGGTGGGGGGTTTTCGCTAAACTGACCTAGCAGGATTCTTGTTCGAACTGGATTCTACAAGGACAGATACGGAAGTCCAAGTTCAGACCTTGTCAAGCAGAGGGCTCAGAGGAGCCCTGCTCAAGTTTTGGTCAAAGGAGAGAGAGCCTTTGTTAGCCTGAATATGCTGAAAAAGTGAAGTAAGGAAGGAGAGAATGAGGCTATGGGCTGGTCAGAGGCCTCCTCGCCTTTGAGGTACCCCATAAAGTGGCTGAGCACTGGCTTTGGGGTCCACCTGTGGGTTGTCAGTCTTGGCCCTGCATGTCACTCACTGTGTGACTTCAGGCCTCAGTCTCCCCGTGGTAAAGACAAGGAGACAAACCTTGAGCCTGGCAGTGGGACGGTGGGACATACTCAAGAATCTCAACGCTGATACCCGCTTTCCAGAAGGTCCTAACTTGATTGTTTCCTGAAGAGCCAACTCTCTTTCTCTGGTAACTTCCACATTTACATGTAAATTACTACCTAATAGCTCTGCCCTTCTTTATCTTAGCTCCAGATTCTAATGAGCTGGAAAAAATGGGCCTGTGCCTGGAAATAATAAAGCTTCCAGCCTGAGGAAGGGAGAGAATGTGGTTCCTCGCTTGTTGTGCCCTGGGGAAGGCCAGGGGGGAGGGATTCAATGCCCCTTCCACTGGGACACATGCCTCAATGTCCCAAAGGAAGGGGAAAAAAACATTTTGTAACAGTTTGAAACATGGCGGAAAATCAAGCATGAAAGTATGTGAAATTCACTACACAATTTGTGAAAAGTGAGTCATAATTCTATTTGTTCTGCCCCATGTATACATTGCAAATATTTCATCCAGACAGAAACTAAAAATAAAGATGAGCCAGGAGCGCCATCTGGGGTGTGATCTGCCACTAACCTTTAGCTGCTCAAATCCACAGATCTCTGCAGACACTTGGGGGTGACGGAGAGATGTGCTGAAGTTTCTCCCCACCAACACACACAACACACACACACACTCTCTCTCTCTCTCTCTCTCTCTCTCTCTCTAGCTACTGGGTGCCAGGCCCCTCTTAAAGCACCTTAAACACATCTTTTTATTTAATTCCCACAACAACCTATGAAGCTGAAATTCCCATTTTAGAGATTCAGGAAACTAAACCTGCCCACCTGCTAGTTACTTACTAGCAGACTTGGGATTCTAACCCAGGCCTGTCTGATTCTAAGGCCCAGATTCATTAACACTTTACCACCAAATGTGTCCACTAGAGCAAAGGTTCTTAACTGGGATCCATGGATAGAATTCAGGAGATTCATAGATTTAAACAAAAAAAAATTGCATCTGTATTTTCTCCGACTTCTAGCTGAAATTTAGCATTTCTTTCCAATTTGAATGTGGGCAACAAGCTAGTACCTGTGACTTTGTCACCAGTAGAAATCACAGATTTTATATCATATTGCAGTTGATATCTCAAAATATCATTTATGTTTATCACTGTTTCAAAATGTCAGTAGTTATTAGATCCACCACAAGATCTTGTCATTTCATGCATTATTAAAGAAGCACTGTGGTAGCCAGGTGGCTTTCAGAAAATAAAGCTCTGCTGTGCTGCATTTGCCAATTCCCAAGGTGTAAATACTCCTGCCATTGCCAGTTTCAAGGATGGTGATGTTTAACAACTGGTTTGCAAATTTCCTGAAAATTTAAGTCAGTGCTTGGAAACACAGACCATATAGCTCTAGCACACCATTGGCACAGGGGTGGATTTTCCTGGGCCTGCTTGCCTCCCTATATGCACCTCTCTTTCTAGAAACTCCTGTGGCCTTCTGTGTAATGATGTTAAAAATAACAATAATGGATTTTAAATACATATATTAAATCTTCACTCTATGCCAGACATGATAAGAAGCACTTAACATGATCTATCTCATTTAAACTACTAATAATCCTATAAGACAGATTTTATTGGAGTGGTCTGCAATGGGAGAGAATGAGGGGGAAATATGTGGTTTTGCTCCTGGGGACAATTGGCAATGTCTAGAGACATTCTTGATCATCATAACTGGGTTTGCTACTGGCATCTAGTGGGTAGATGCTGCTAAATGTCCTACAATGCACAAGACACACACACCACCCCACAAAGAATTATCCAGCCCAAAATGTCAACAGTGCTGAGGTTGAAAAACCCCATACTACTGTTATTTCCTTTTAAATGATGAGAAAACTGCAGCCCATAGAGATTGATGTGCCCAAGTTCACACAATTTTCGTATAGTAAGATCTGAGTGAAGACTAGTTTCTACTTCTCGACTTTCCCTCACCAGATGTAGGAAGAGAATCACGTATTAGAAAGAAAGTCACCTGCTGGGATTAGCCTCAGCAATGTGAGTCAAAGAGTCGTCCCAGGGAGGCTCAGGCATTACATGTTGCAGGATCCAACCCCAGCTGCTTCTAAAGTGTGAGAAGGAGACATGACCCCGGAGAGTAATCCCAAAGTGGGTCAACCAGATGGCCCATTGGACTGTCTGTGAGATTTATTTAACAATGAAATGGAAAAGGTACATGGGATTTTTCATTCCACAAATATTTATTAAACATGTACTTTGTGCCGACACTATTCTAGGCATTGGGGACAGAGTAATGAACAAAACAAAAATGGCTCTGGCCCTTATGGAGTGCACAGTCTGGTGGAAGAGACAGAAAAGCAAATAAATAAGTTAAAATTATTACAGATTGTGATAGATGCCATGAAGGAAGCAAGTGAGGTGTTGTAATAAACCATTTCTGTGGGATCCTCTTTAGATAGGGGGGTTAGGGAAGACTTTTCTGAAGAGGGGACATGTGAGCCACTACCTGAAGGGTGAGAAGTCAGCCATGGGATGAGAGGCAGGTGACAGGGCTCTGCAGAGGGAGAGTGGCTGGCATGTCCTCCTCATCAAAAGGAGGTCACTGTGCCTAGAGTACAGAGGACAGAGGGGAGGGTCAATTCAGGATCAGAGTAGAGAGATCAGCAGGAGCCATTCCACACTGGGCTTAGTACTATGTCCCACCCACCCGCGTGTGCACAGGACTCAGAACAGTGTGACACAAAGTAAGCCCCAGGCTTTGAGGACCCAACAAGTGAGTGGTTGGGGGCAGAAGGGCGGCTGTAAGTACCTAGAGGGACTTCTGGCCTTTCCTCTGCTTCCCTGTCCACCTACATGTCTGCTGACCCAAGTTTTTTAGATGCCAGGAGCCAGAACCCAAATGAGCGTGTGTGTGTGTGTGTGTGTGTGTGTGTGTGTGTGTGTGTGTGTGTGTGTGCAAGAATGTTACAGCAAATTGTCTTGGGGAAATCCTCAGCTCCAGTGCCCACGCAGAGCTTGGATTTCACCACCGGTGATTCAAGGAGCTTCTTTATACACTCAATCACAGCACTGGGAAGCCAACACCCTGGCTCTGTGCTGAAAGAGTGGCACTAATAATTAGTCTTTCAGTTGGCTGCCACCCACTAATGACTGATCACAGCTCTGTTCAGCAACAGGCAGATGGGCTGGTGCTGCAGAGCTGGATTGACTTTGCTGAGCAGGTTAGCAAACTAAGTCTGCTCGGGAAGTCCAGAATTCTAGAGCAGCGAGGCCCAGCTCAGAGAGCAGGTTGACGAGTCAGGAGAGCAGGAGGACAGACAGCAGGACTCGGGCTGTGGCAGCCGCTTTGGGAAGCTTCACTGTATACGTGTGTCATCTCGTGTAATCCTTCCCACAACCCATTTGTCTGTACTCTTTCCCCATTTTCCTCTCAGCGACTTCTTTAGATCCAGGCAGGTCTGGAATTGGAATCCAGGTCCCCCTTTTCCTCACTGGAGTGGCCACCCAAACTTTGGATTTCACCGCTGGCGATTCGAGGAGCTTCTTTATATGCTCAGAGTTTAAATAAGTGATCCAAGGAGCCATGGGTGTGCCCAAGGCAAATATGGCCTTTGAGAGGAGAAGAAATGTGGCCCCAATGTGGGGAGGAAGTACGACACAGAACTTGCCAGAACTCTCCAGAAATGGTGAATGCCCAGGAGGTGAGTAAAGGTATCGGTAACTTGGGGACCTATTTGACTATGTAAAGGGGATAATGTTTTTGAAACTGTCAAATAGATCCATCTTTTGGGTTTTTTTTTTTTTTTTTTTTTTTTTTTGGTGGCTGGCCTGTACGTGGATCTTAACCCTTGACCTTGGGGTTGGAACACTGTGCTCTAAACAACTGAGCTAACTGGCAGCCCAAGATCCATCATTCTTTATCCCCACGAATCATGATGCTCTATGTCCCTTCTCCTCATCACCCCCCACCCTGTTAAATCAAAAACATTTATTACTTTAAGAGGATGCAGACACCACCTGAAATAAGGAAGTCATAGTTTAGCTCTGAGTCTGTACGACAAAGTTCAGTGTTCTCCCTGATCCGCAATTCCATTTCCCCAGTTTCAGTTACCTGTAGTCAACCATGGTCCTACAACGGGTGAGTACGGCACGCTAAGATGTTCTGAGAGAGTGTGACCACATTCACATAACTTTTATTTCCATATGTATAGTGTTAAATTGTTCCATTTTATTATTAGTTATTGTTGTTAATCTCTTACTATGCCTAATTTATACATTAAACTTTATCATAGGTATGTATCTATAGGAAAAAACATAGTATATGTAGGGTACAGTACCATCCACAGTTTCTGGCAGCCACTGGGGGTCTTGGAGTGTATCCCCAGTAAATAAGGGACTGTAGTCTTAAAACCCGGCCTGGTGGGGGGTGGGGTTCTTAGTTCCAAAACCTCCTCTTTCCATATCCAGGGCAAAGCTTGGAGGTCTGTGCCTGGAGTTTCTTATAAGCAGTTGTGAGATGGGAATTAGTGAGGTCAGGAACTTGTCCACCCTGCAGGTGATGTCTTCCAGGCCTGGAGGTGGAACCAAGAAAGTAGGGAGATTTAGAGAAAAAGGGACTAGAGGAAGGACATTGCCTGGGTCTCTCAGGGATAAGTTTCCCCACCTCCCTCAGCCCTGGCCCCAATGTGGGAAGGTAAGAAAATAGAAATCCCAGCAGGTGAGGGGATAAGGAAAGATTGGGGGGGAGGGCGTTGCTTCCTTGAAGCTCTGAAATTGTCCCTCAGGGTACACCAAAGATCAGCCAAGATAGCAGAGCAATGGCAGCAGGCTAAAGGGTTTAGTCACAGAAACAGAGCCTCTCCGATTCAAGGGTTAATAAAAAAAAGAAACAGAGCATCTCCTAGCACTATGGGAATAAGAGATTTCATTTTCGAACAAAAATGTACAAGGGTGTGGGAGGACTTGGAGGACAAAGAAAATGAGAGGGACAGAGAAACAGCCACTGTCACGTCTGCTGGAAGCACCGACTTGAGTGGACACAGCAGAGCTTGCAGGAAAATCTGAGAAGCCACTCCTGTCTGCCAAAGGGAGACCACAAATGGGGACCTTGTAGAGGAATCGTAGCGAAGGAGATGGAAAAAAGAGGACAGGCTTGAGAGATGCTTGAAAGATCAGGAATAGATCAGGAAGGAGCGGCGTGCAGATGACCCCAGATTTCTGACTTGAGCAGCTGAGTGGACTGAGCACCATCCATTAAGATGGGGACACATGGTTGGCAGGAGCAGAGCCAGGACTAGGATAAGCAAGTGACATACTCTCCTCAGGCACCAGCTATAAGGATGTGCCAAAAGAAACTCAGTAATCAAGATAATGTTTTAATGCAATAATTTATTTAAAAAAACAAAATGAATGCAAAAGAAATCCATGGTGAACAACGTTAGTATTACTTATTTTTTCCCTTTTGCCTTAGGCTTCAAAATGGTCCAGCACTGTTACTGACCCTGTCTTGATTAAAAAAACTGATATTTTGTTTGTCATGGACTTTTTTGCATTAATTTCTTTTTAATATCACTTTAAACTATTACTTGATTGCTGTGCTTTTTGGTGCTCCGCTAAGTTTTGTGCCTGGGATGAGGGGTTCCCTCACCTCTCCCTAGTATAGCCCTGAGGAGTAGGTCTAGGATTCAGTCTTGGATACACGCAGGGATTAAATGAGATTGCCGGTGTTAAGTGCCCGGATCAGAGTGGACCTTCAATCTGTGTTGCAGAAGACTCCATTGTCCCCTTAACCATTTCAGGGCACCACAGCTGCCAACACCTGCATTTCCTGCCTGAGGACTTTCTTGACCTCCAAGTGAGATAGGCTGGAAATGCTGGGTAATTCACACCCCCGGAGCAGGCCTCAACCCATGATCTGTGGGAGTCAGTGTATAAATGCCCAGCCCCCCCAACCCCTTGCATTGAGATATATGTATTGTACCACTTCGCAGAGTCCCCAGATGAGATTTAGCTCCAGTTGCCCACAATGTTACTGGTTTGATAATATACCTACATGCTCTGTTCCTTCCCTATCTCACTTCCTACCCTCCTAGTGGTGTCTCCTGGAGTCGCCTCCCAAGTATACTTGAATCCTTGTCTCAGGGCCTGCTTCTGGGACAACCCAAACCAAGAGATTCATGTGTCTTTCCTTTCTCTACCCTCTTCTCTGTGGAAACGTAGAATATTCTGCACATACTTGGAAGTCTGAGCATACCCTCGAAGGAGAGACCCCTGACTCCCAGCACTCCCCTGGGAAGGAAGTCTGTAAGGGGGTAATTGCCAGCCAGTGCTGGGAGGCCTGGATCTGAAATGGGCTGGGATGTGTTTCTGTAATCTCTGCGCCTTGAATGGAAAAATAATTGGCAGATGCCTTTTTGGGGCATTAATTCTTTACAGCCAACACTGAGCCCTTGGGGCAAAAACTGATTGCAGTTACCACCAGCCTGGTCCTGAATTCAGAAAAGGAAGCTTGACTCTCCCCCGACCACACACACACTCTTTACAGACAACCACTCCTCTCCCCTGGAGAGGTGCCCTCCCCCGACCTCCTCCCAGAGCCCAAGAGGGACCAGGTTGTACAGATTGGAGGAGACAAGAAATGACCCTCAGGCCAGAGGAACTAAGGGTCAAGGACCATGGGTTAAAAATCACATAATATAGAGCCTTTGTTCATGCTTTCTTTCTAGAAATATTTTTTCAGCAATCTCACTTTTTGCCCATGATCTCCATTAATACTCACAATAACCTTATGCAGTAGGTGTTATATTATGCCCATTCTTCAGGTGAAGAGGCTCAGAGAGGGGAAGAGTCTTAGCCCGGGCCACATAGAGAATAAGTTGACTTTGACCCAGCCCTGTTCAACCCCAAAAGCCATCCTCTTCCCTAAGCCATATGTTGTTTTTCTTCCTTCAGGAAACATCTCCTGAGCACCTACTATGTGCCATGCCATGGTAGGCCCAAAGGAGGACAGAGGATGGGTCAGAAACATCAAATCTCCCCCATTCTGCCCATTCTCTACACAAGGGATCTGCACCTATTTCTATAACATTCACATATTGTCAATGGTGGCTTCAGCGCTACAAGGGCAGATTCGAGTAGGCGTAGCAGAGACTGTGTGGCCCACAGAGACAGAGTATTTACTGTCTGGCCCTTTACATAAAAAGTCTGCCAACTCCTGGTCTGCACCATGCCAGGTGCCGATGATACCCCATCTCAGCTCAACTCTGTCAGGTCCATTTTATAGATGGGGAATGAGACTCAAAGACATGACATGACTTTCACATCACGGGAAAGGTATAAAGTTGGATAATTCCAAAGCCCTCTCCCCTCCCCTTTGACGTGCGCTTCTCGTACTTCAAGCCACATCAAAAATGTTGGTGGCCAATGTTTTGTAACACTGGTATTCATGTGTTAATGTGAAATCTCAGGCAGGTGGAATTGTCTTCTGTTGAATTTACTATTGAACCAGTTGGCATGCCGGGAGGCGCTGGCAAAGGCAGGCAAGATGACGTGGTAGGGGGAGGCACCTGGAGTGTGCTGCATGACAAAAGTGGGCCCAGGTCAGTTCATAAGAAGCTACATCAGTACATCCTTATCAGGGGAAATGCCATGAAAATGGAATTGCAAGAGGAGGTGAATTGTCATGCCCGTGGCAGGTGCTGTCTTCACCGTTCTGTCCTCCTTGTGCTCAACTTCACAACAAAAGTCAGCTTGCTGGGCACACTTGCCTCTCTGCCCAAGGCTTCATTTGTGACTATGGATGAACTTTTGGCCACTCAGGCAAGCTAGACATGGCAGAGAGTGAATGCTCCTGGAAGCGGTCCTCAGCTAATGATGGCTGGACAGGTGATGTGTAAATATCCCGGCTTCCTCCCCACTTGGTTGGAAAGAGGCCTTTAGGATTTTCCTTTAGGATTTTCCTCATCAGCATTTCTATCTCCCCACTGCCCTGAGAACCTGAGCAATAATCATGAGTTTACCTACCGATACATACTGGATTTCCATGCTGCTGCCACGATGGGCTATTCCAGGAGCTTCTTGATCCTAGTCTGGTTCCAAGCAGCAGGAGAACTAGGGCTGAGTGGGGAGATAGGCACCAGCCATCACCTATGCAAACAGCAGCCACAGCTCTTACCTGGCCCAGAGAGCAAAATGGCTGCAGCAGCAACAGATGGGAAATCCTATTATGGTAATTGAAAGGTGGGGCCTTGAAGAGGTGATTAGATTGTAGAACCATGCCACAGTGAATGGATTAATAATGGTGGTCATGGGGCATGGTTCCAAGGGCTTTAAAAGGAGAGCATGTGAGAGTCTCTCTCTGCTCCACTATTTTCTACCATGTGAGAGACCCCTGCATTGCTGTAAAGCCACAACCAAAGAAGACCATCACCAGATGTGTTCCCTGGACTTTGAACTTCCCAACCTCTGAAACTGTAAGCAACAAATTTCATTTCTTACCAATTACTCAGATCCAGATATTTTGTTATAAGCAACAGAAATGGACTAATACAGAAAATTGGTACCAGGAGTGGATGTTGCTTATAACAAATACTTGAAAATGTAGACAAAGTGGAGTTCCAGTCAAGATGGTGGAATAGATGGTCCCCAGCATCACTCTCTCCCAGAAATCAACCAATTTACAACTATATAAAAAAGCAACAACAGCCAAGCTGGGGCCACTAGAGCTCAGGGGAAGAGGAGGAGAGACATATGGAGTGCATGAATGCAGGAGAGGCCACAATGAGAGAAAGAAAAAACTGCTCTGACCATTTCGTGCCATGGCTGCTTTAAGGCTGGAACTGCTGAGCACACAGAGCAGGAGCTGGCAAAAACCCATAGCTGTGCCCTTCAGATGGAGTTGTTTAGAGGGAACAGGGGAGAAGAGGGCCTTGGTGGTCCCCAGGCCATCAAGACCACTAATAGGATTCCTGTGGACCCACATAGGAGGGAGGATCCACAACAACTGAAAAAATGGAGCCACTCAGAGGCCAATGAGACATCGCGAGGGACTGGTACAAGGCCTGTCCCATGGGAAGTGTTTGCAGCATGGGCAATTGGAGAGATGGGCCCACCCGGGGAATACTGGGGCACAGCAAGGACAGCTGATCTGCATCCCAGTCAGCATAGGACCACCCAGAGGAGACTGGTCAGGAATATAGAATTGCATGGGGTGCAGTTTGATGAAAAGACTCAAGCCCAGATCAGAGTTACAACACAACCCAGGTGCACTGAGTCTCTGGAGAGCCAGAAGTACCTTTGAAGTCAACCATTATAACCTGTGCTGCACAGAAAGCCTTCCCTAAGAAAGCAACAGCAATGCAGCAATTTAGCTCAACCACACAGCTCAAGTACTGGTCTCAACAGGAAGTTCCCCCACTTTAGAAGTAAGCAAAGGACAAAAATATTAGTTCCAGTTCAAACATACTGCCAGCACCACAGGTCCACCTGGATGTGAGGCATAGAGCTGGGGACTGGAGCCCCCTTCCACAACCAGGCATACTACCAATTCCTCAGGACCCACCTGGGGACTGAGGGAAGGAGCTGGGGGGACTGGACCCCCCCACAACCAGGCACACCACCAGAACCAACGAGCATGCCAAAAACATCACCTCCATGTGGGTGGCCCACCACAGCCACCACAATAACCGTGGCTGCCACAAAAGTGGCTAGATGCCACAACCACCATTCAGATGGTCCACCAGCCACCGGAGTACATTGACACAAGGAGAGTATAAAGCTAGGGCTTACAGACCCCTCAAGTCTGTTGCACAGATTGGGTTACAAACCCTCAACATGCAGGCCTGTGAGCTAGGTAATAGAAAAAAAAAGGTTCTGGGAGACATAGGTATAGAAAAATGGATGGGTTTTATTCAAATCTAGTAGCAACTGTCCTAGTGGCTTCTCTGAGAGTTCTGAGAAGCACTGTGGATCAGAGCTGTTAGTCTTTTATACTTAAGTCCACAACCCTGGACACCTGGGTGCCCATACACAACTTACATTAAGTAGCAACAAGGAACACCTGAGGATATTTACAGCAAATGTTCAGCAAGGTTCTGAACATCTGAGGGGCCCTAACCATTTTCCTATTTTTCCCAACAATCCACCCCTTTAGGGTCCCTCGCCATACAATCTACGCATTCAGAATCTTCCACGATATTCCCTTAGCAAGGATAAGTGACCCTTACATTCATACAACCTATTGTCTGTCCAATATGCCTAAGGCTTGTCCTTAAGTCTTGTCCTGTAGTTTTGTTCTTTCAATTATAAGCCGTGCATGTCTGGTTAGTAGTCATCATTAGTATGAAGTTCAGTGTATATTCAATAAGCCAACACATTGGTCACACGAACGTACGTCTGTATCCAGTTGACTCTGGTGCCGGCAGCCAGAACACTATGGACGAAAAGACAGAAGGGTTATTGGTACCAATAGGGGGAGTTCTCACCCCTCTGGTAAGATACATGCCAGTTTGCCATCCTGGGAAAGGATGGTTGCAGGAATAGGTATCTTACCTGGTTTATGATACCATACTTTATCTGCTAACACTGTGGGATCTGTAGGTTCTACATGTAAAACTATAGGGGGATTCATAATTGGCCATAATGATAATACAAATGTGCCCTTTAGAATAGAGGACTTATCTGTTCCAGGCCATGTTACCTTTATGCGAGGAGGCCAGGTACTTGTCACCCAAGGTGAAACTTGCAAGCCTTCCTCTAATCCTTTTCCCCAAGGCCCTATTAAGCCAACCCAGCTCATATGGGGGGCTTTTATTCTCCATTCCCATTGTACTGTACTGTTGGCCATAACCACCACGTGCACCCCTTCAGGGATGGGGGTTGGGCAGATAGCCTTAGCCCCTTTTTTAAAAGACCATTGTATCTCTCAATCATCACTGCTGATATGGCACATGTAACTTCCACTGAATAGACAACTGGGAAGCCCACTTCTGAACCTCATGTCCAGGAAAGGGGATTCCATTGTCACTCTCTATGACTATAGGTCAGCCATACATGGCCGTAAGTCTATTCAATGCCTTCACAGTGTTTACCTGGTCTGGGGCTTTACAAGGCCATACAAACAGAAAAACAGTAGCTGTATCAACAGCAATGAAGATGTATCTGAAATTCTCTCACCTTGGCAGTGGTCTGACAAAGTCCACTTGCCAAAGAGTCAGGGGCACCCTTCCTTGAGTTATTTTCCCATCTATATGGGGTACCTACCAAGTGTGGACTCTCTTGAGCATATACTGGACAAGCATGACAGGCATTCACTACATCTTCCCATTTTATAGGCAAGGCCCATCTTTGAGCCGCCATCCACATGGTTTTGCTGCCAGCATGCTGCATTCATCAGCGTAACCATTGGGCTGCATCAGTAGCTGCGGCTCTCTCCAGCCATCTTACCTTAGCCAAGGCATAAGCTTCATCATTTTCTGGACGGGGTAAGGGGAAGTGTCCTGTGACAAGGAAAAGAGTTACTTCTTTCTCATGTCCCAATTCCCATAACTCTTGCCACATGGCTTGTCCCCACAGGGGTTGGTGGCCTACCATCCACCATTGATATTTCCAAGTTGAAATCCAAAGTGTTAAACCTTTGTACACAGCCCAGCGGTCAGTGCAGATGGTTAATGGCCCAGGCTCATTTTTTATTACCATCCAAACAGCTCTCAATCCTGCCCATTGACTGCTTTGCCCTGTGCCATTTTCATACCATGTGGTTTCTGTTAAGGGCTAGACAGCAGCAGCTGTCCATGATGCTGAGGGTCCCATGCTAGAGCCATCTGTATACCAAGCTTGTTCTGTGATAGGTCCCTGTCCCTCATGGAAAGGTGTAGCCTCCACCTCCATGGGTGGGGTTTGTGTCAAAGTTTCCTCCACAGCCTCTACTGAGCCTAGCACAGCTTGCAACTCTTTGGACAGAGGACCCGTTGACACAGTGCTTCTTTGTTCTATGTATGCTCGCCATTTAGACAGAGTGGGAGTCTGAGCTACACCTGTTTTAGGGTTGGTTGCCCACATGTGCAGCCAACTTAGTATGGGATATGTTGTCCTTCCTAGTACTTTGGCAGTTCCTGTGATAGCCTCGGTGGCCATCAAGGCAGAATACACAGCTGCTAGCTGTTTTTCTATTAGAAAATAGTGTACTTCAGCACCCTTCCAGAGCTGAGATCAGAATCCTACAGGTGTTCAGAATTGGTCTTGTCTCTGCCACAAACCCCATCCTAACCCCTCTTGGGTGATATTTATGTCTAATCCAAAAGGTTTAGTGGGGTCTGTATTGACCTTTCTGTAGCCCAGTAAGCCTGTTCTACTTCCTCAGTCCAATCCCAGGGGGCTCCTTTCTTTGTTAATGCATACAGTGGGTGTGCCATTTGAACCATATGGGGTACAAAAGCTCTCCAATACCCCAGAAGTCCCAAATATGTCTGCGGCTGAGCTACAGTTGTGGGTCGAGGGTATGCCTGTATCTTGTCTACAATAGCGTCTGGGATGACCCTCGTCTTACCCAACCAGACCACTCCTAAGAATTTGACTGACAGCCCAAGTCCTTGTACTCTGGCTGTGTTCATGGCCTACCCACATTTTTCCAAATGGCTTAGCAGCTTTGGAGTTGCCTGGGTTAAATCTGTAAGAGAATCAGAGGTTAACAACACATCATCAATGTAGTGAAACATCGTAATCATGCTGGACTTTGTCAACTTGTCTAGGTCCCCAGCCACCAAACCATGACAGAGGTTGGGCTATGCAGATAACCTTGGGGCAATACTTGAAAGGTCCAGTGCCTCCCTTCCCAAGTGAAGGCAAACTGATCTTGGCTATCAGCCAAGATTGGAATAGTGAAGAAAGCATTTGCAGGGTCCAATACATAATGATAAGTTCCCAGCTGAGTCATCAGCTGATCCATCAAGTCATGAACTGAAGGCACAGCTGCATGCAAAGGAGGCACAACTTTGTTTAGTTCTCAACAGTCTACAGTCATTCTCCAGGTACCATCAGGTTTTTTTACTGGCCATACCAGAGCATTAAATGGTCTATGAGCTGGACGAATAATGCCAACTTTCTCTAATTCCAATATAGTGGCACCTATCTCTGCATGTCCTCCTGGTAGGCGATACTGCTTTACATTAACCACACATCTTGGCTTGGGGTAACACCTGTGGGTCATGTTTAGCATATCCCCGTAACACAGGCTTTCTTGTCCGTATTCATAGCCAAAATTCTCCAACTGTTGTTTGCAGGTGCAAGCCATAGTATATCCATACCCAAGATGTACTCAGCTACTGGAGATATATGTACAGTATACACATGAGGGTGCAATCATCCAATGCTTAATGGCAGTGACACAGCTTTGACTTCAATAGTATGTACTCCATAGCCCTCTACATGAACTATAGCCCCTGGAAACTTATCTGGATTGCCATATATAAGGCTACATTCTATGCCTGTATCTACCAATGCGAAAACACACTGCACATTAGTCCTTGACCAGTGTATTGCCAGTTCAGTGTGAAGGCTCCGGTCCTCACTTGCCCTCAAAAGACGAGTACCTTGGCCTGCTCCCTAATCAAACTGGAACATTTCATCTGCCTCCTCAGAAGCAATCAAGAAATCCTTTAAGTCCACCGAGCACACTCTGCTACCTGTTTCTGGACATTTAGTGAAACGCTGTTCAGGGTGCAATTGCTGCCACAAGGCAAACAGGACTGCATTTGGCTGCTGGTCAGTTTTCTTGCTATCAACCCCTGCTGCAAGCAAGTCAAGCCACATCTGCTTACAGCTAGTCTTGCTTGGTCCCCTTGGGATAAGATCCTGGTTGTTTCTTAGGGGTTTGGTCTTAGCCACCTTTTGGACCTCTTTTGCTTGTCTCCTCTCCTCTACTTCACCCAGGCTGGCTATCATGGTCGTTACCTCATGTATAGGATGACCAATGTATGGGGCGAGTATGGCCATCAGTGACCCAAAGGATGTTGACGGGGCATTTTGCAGCACTATGTCTCTCATGCTGCCTGTAAAATTTTCATCATCCAGGCCACGGGTATTCACATTAAACATGGACTGCCACATCCCCAGCTCCCAAATTACTTGAACCAAGTCAATATATGTTTTCTATTTACTCACAGTCTTGGGCAGTCAGTTCTCCAGCATTTGCCCACACGGTTCAGGAAGTTGCACTCACCCATTCCATTAAGGAGTGATTACCTGGCCCTTGTGCATATCTGTGGCTATTCTGCAGCCGCTGCCTCAGGGACGGGTGCATGGTGATGGAGGTCAATTTTTCCATCTCACCAGAGCACATCACACTATCCACCCCTGATCCCATAACCGCAGCAGCCAAGCAGCTAGGGGCTCCCCCTGTGATGGAGTTTGGATGTGTTGTCCTCTCCAAAACTCATGTGGAAATTTGATCTCCAATATGGCAGTGTTGGAAACTGATTGGGTTATGGGGGCAGATCCCTCATGAATGGATTAATGCTCTCCCTGGGGAAGGAGGGGTAGTGAGTGAGTTCTCGCTCTATTAGTTCCTGGGAGAGCTTGTTGCTTAAAAAGACCCTGGCACTTTCTCTCTTGCTTCCTCGCGCCATGTGATCTACTTGTACTTGCTGGCTGCCTGCCGCTTTCTGCCATGAGTAGAAGCATCCTGAAGCCCATGCCAGATGCAGCTGTCCCAGAATCATAAGCCAAATAAACCTCTTTTCCTTATAAATTACCCAGTCTCAGGCAATTCTGTTATAGCAACACAAAACTGACTAATACACCATTTCTGCTGGAACTGTCTCCCTAAATCAACTAATTCAGCCTGGGTATATAGGACAGAGGTAGTGAATTCAGTCACCTGTGGATCGCCCTCCAGTTGTCCACCTGGTCCTATAGGCTGCTTGTGTTTCAGTTTCTGGTGCACAACAGGTCATGCCTGGAGATGCAAAGTCTCCTCCAACTCACCACTGGGTTTGTCATTCTTCCAGGTGTGAGACAGGTGTGAGAGGCAGGGGCACCCAGTCGCAGCATGTCACCCTCCAGACAGATTATCCATGCTTCCAACAGCTCTGGTTTCTTCTTTAAATCTCAATCAGTTTGTATCATAGTAAGCAGTAGCCAGGTACCAGTCAGCAGAAAAGTGGCCACTGGACACCATATGCTCAAGGATGGCCACATTTCCTCCCCCTCCCAAGGGGCTCTCCGAGGCTGCACTGCTTCAGGAGTTCCTGGTCTATGCTGACTTGTAGTATAGTAAGCGGCAACCAGATCCTGGTCAACAAGAAAGTGGCCAGAGGGCACAACATATTCAGGAGTAGCCACATTTTCTCCCTCTCCAGGGGGTTTTTGGCTCCTGTACCTGCTCAAATATCCTGCTGACTATGCCAATTGTAAAGCTAGGGCTTACAGACCCCTCAAGTCTATTGCACAGATTGGGTTACAAACCCTCCACACGCAGGTCTGTGAGCTAGGTAATAAGAAAAAAAAAAGGATCTGGGAGATGAAGGTATAGAAAAATGAATGGGTTTTATTCCGATCTAGGAGCAACTATCCTAGTGGCTTCTCAGAGTTCTGAGAAGCACTGTGGATCAGAGCTGTTAGTCTTTTATACTTAAGTCCACAACCTTGGACACCTGGGTGCCCATACACAACTTACATTAAGTAGTAGCAAGGAACACCTGAGGATATTTACAGCAAAAGCTCAGCAAGGTTCTGAACATCTGAGGGGCCCTAACCATTTTCCTATTTTTCCCAACAGAGAGTCACCAGCAGAGATAAAGAAGAGGATGTATCTCTCCACAAAGACCATTCCAGAGTGACAGAAGAAGCATCTATGCTATAATAATATTGGGGGACCTGATCACACCTCTCAGCATTGGACAGATCATCTAGACAACAAATCAACAGAGGAACCATTATTCTTTCAGAAGAGAAAAAATCTAGGGTAATTAGAGGGGGGAGGGGGACAGAGTGGGGGATGGGGTAAGACTGGACAAGGAGCATAAAGAATAAGTATGATTTGTAACAATAAATATGCTAGTAATATTGATTTGATCAACATATCTCAATGTTGAATGCCCAAAATATGTATAATCAATTTTGAGTCAATAAAAAATTTTTTAAAAAAAGAAAATGTGGAAGCAGCTTTGGAACTGGGTGTTGAGGAGAGGCTGGAAGAATTTGGAAGACAGGCTAGAAAAAAACCTAGATGCTGATGAAAGTTTAGAATACAAGAAAACCAGGCAAAGTTTGGAATGTTTCAGAGACTGGTTAAATGGTGGTGACCAGAATGCTTGTGGGAATATGGGCTATAAAGACCACTCTAAGGAGGTCTCAGATAGAAATAAGAAAGTTTATTGGAAATTGGGACAAAGATCACCCTTGCCATGAACTGCCAAAGAACTTAGCTGCATTTTGTTCATGCCCAAAAGCTTTACAGAATGTGGAACTTCAAGGTGCTGATCCAGAGTATTTGGCAGAAGAAATTTCTTTTTTGTGTATATGTGTGTGTGTGTGTGTGTGTTTTACTTTTTATTAGCATACTTACTATTACAAATCAAACTTATTCTTTATGCCCCTTATCCAGTCTCTCTCCTCCCCCTTCCCCAGCTCCCTACCCCTCCCCTTCCCCCTCCCTCCTCCAATATCCATAGATTTGTTCTCTTCATCTGATAGATTAACCATTTGTCTGTTGGTTTGTTGCCTAGATGATCTGTCCAGTACTGAGACAGGTGTGATAAAGTCCTCCCCTATTATCATAAATCAGATGCTTCTTCTATTACTCTGGAGTGTGCTTTGTGGAGAGAGAGGACCTTTTTTTTTTTTTTTTTTTTTTTTTTTCCCCATGGGGGCCCCCCTTTGGGGGGGTGAGGTAGCGATGGAGGC
>NW_007733488.1:26345-34022 GCF_000696425.1 Galeopterus variegatus
TATGGTCAAGTCTCCCCTATTATCATAAATCAGATGCTTCTTCTATTACTCTGGAGTGTGCTTTGTGGAGAGAGAGGGGCTTTTTTTTTTTTTTTTTTTTTTTTTTGTCTCCAAGGGTGCCTCTCCTTGTGGGGTTGAGATGCTGGCATGCCATCTGCATGGCAGCTGTGACTGCTGCTACAGAAACTAGCTGCTTTTGCAGTAGCCATGGCAATTGTGGTGGCTATGGAGGGCTACCCATGTGAAAGTGGTGTTTTTGGTGTGCTCTTTACCTGGTTGCATGTGGGTTCGGCTTCCCCCACCTCCACACCTCAGGGCCCTGGCAGAAGAAATTTCTAAGCAGCAAAGCATTAAGGAAACTGCAAGGCTATTTGTAACAGCCTACACTGAGTTATAGCAGCAAAGGCATGATGTAAAGCCAGAATTTAAAAGGGAAGCAGAGCTTAAAGATTTGAAAATTTTGCAGCTTGGTAAGCAGGAAAAGGCCCTGAAAGTACTGCAGAAGCCTCTGGGGCCAACCCTCCCATTACAGGCCCAGAGGCCTAGGGAGACAGAACAGTCTCAGGGAACAGGCCCAAGATGCTCACTGCCCAGGGCCGCCTTGGGAAGCCGTTTCCAGCACCAGCACCCCAGCTGCTTTGGCTACTCTAGCTGTAGCTAAATTCACCCCAGGTGTGGCTGGACCCACAGCTTTGGAGAATACAAGCCAGAAGCCTTGGCAGGGTCCACGTGGTATTAGGTCTGCAGACTCACAGAATGCCAGAGCTATGAAGGCTTGGGAACTTCCACCCTGACTTCAAAGGATGTACGGAAAAACCTTGGGGCCCAGGAAGAATTCTTTCATGGAGGTGGATTCACCACATAGAGCCTTTGCTAGAGCAATGTCAAGAGGAAATGTGGGGTCAGAGTTGCAGCAGAGAAATCCCACCAGAGCCATGTCTAGAGGATCTGTAGGAGGGGTATTGCCATGGAGACCCTGGAACTGTGGAGCTACCAGCATGCAGTGCCAGCCTGGGAGAGCTGAAGCATCCTCTGAGACCAGGAAAGCCATAGAAATGGAGCTGCCTGAAGACTTGGGACCCAACCCTGACACCAGCATGCAGAGGAGTCAGGGTACATGATTCACCAGCTTTAAGATTTACTGTCTGCCCTGCTGGGTTTTGGACCTGTTTGGGACCTGTTACACCTTTCTTTTGGCCTATTTCTCCCTTTTTGAATGTGAATATGTATCTATGCTTGTCCCACCATTGTATCTTAGCAGTAGATAACTTGTTTTGATTTCACAGATGGGACTTTGAGCCTTTTAAGTTGAAATAAGTTAAGACTTTGGGGATGGAATGCATGTATTTACCTGTGAGAAAGACATGAACTTTGGGAACCAGAGTGAAATGATGTGGATTGATTAAATTGTGTCCCCCAAAGTCCACATAATAAAAGCTTAATTCCCATTGTAACTGTAGATGGTGGGAAATCCTATTATGGTAATTGAAAGGTGGGGCCTTGAAGAGGTGATTAGATTGTAAGACCATGACAATATGAATGGATTAATAGTGGTGGTCAGGGGCTGGCCCGGTGGCGCACTCGGTAGAGGGCGGTGCTCCCGCCGAGGGTTCGGATCCCATATAGAGACCGGTCCGCTCAGTGGTTGAGCGCGGTGCGGGCGCGACACTGAGGGTTGCGATCCCGTTGCCGGTCGTGGTATGGGCGCAACACCGAGGGTTGCGATCCCGTTACTGGTCATGAAAAAAGACAAAAAGGAAAAATAAATAAATAAATAGTGGTGGTCAGGGGCATGGTTCCAAGGGCTTTAAAAGGAAAGCACGTGAGAGTCTCTCTCTTCTCTGCCTTTTTCTGCGATGTGAGACCCCTGAATTGCTGCAAAGCCACCATCAAAGAAGACCCTCATCAGATGTGTTCCCTGGACTTTGGACTTCCCAGCCTCTGAAACTGTAAGCAATAAATTTTGTTTTCATACCAATTACCCAGTTCCAAGTATTTTGTTATAAGCAACATAAACAGACTAATACAGTCAGCCTGAGGGTCGCACCTAAAGAGGGCCACAAATGAGTCTGAGCACATAAGCTAATGGTCAGCAGCCGGAATGACAAATGGACTTGGAACCAGGTCACATGAGGGATATTTGGGGGACCATGGACATTTAGCCAGAAGAGAGGACATGAGCAGAGGGTCTGAGTGCTGTCCCCAAACATCCGAAAGACCCATTTGTGAGAAACAGACGTGGTATTTGCACAGCCTCGGGCACAACTAGGACCAGTGGATAGACAATTCGAGGCAGTAATTTTTTACTTTATATAAAGATTAATTTACGCTCAGTGAAAGATATCCAACAATGGACTTGTCTGCCTAGCTAGATAGTGAATTCTCCATCAGGGTGGTGGTCAACTAAGGGCCAGAAAACTTCTGGGTGAGTAAGAGTCTTGGCAATTAGAAGACTTGAATTCAGGGATCTTCAAAGACCTTGTATCTCTGAGTTCATTGCATAAGCCATCCAGTAAAATGTATCTACCACCGTAATCACACCGATAACCACCAGGTGGCGACAAAGCTGCACCTTCATGCCATGGGGCACAACTTGGCCTCCAGAAAACCTAATTGGAAAACCAAACCAAACCAAACAAAACACATAAACAACTAATTGATACAGATAAATTGATATTCATTGGCAAAGACTATAAATCAAGTCTTCAGTAGAGCTTTAGTCCTCAGCATGACCCAGAGAACGCCAGGTCAAACAGGTGGTTGTAATTTTTCTTGAGATTTATTAACGTTTTTTGCTTTAATTTTCCAGTGAAATAAAACATACATACAGCAAAATGCATAAATTGTAAGTGTCCAGCTTAATGAATCTTCACAAATAGAACACACCTGTGTAACCAGCACCCAGTTCAAGAAACGAAAATATGACCAGGACTCCAGTAGCCCCTGCCAAGGGCAACCATCAACCTGACTTCTAACAGCGTTGATTAGTTTTGTTTGTTTTTCAATTGTACATACAGTGCAGATTCCTTTGTGTCTTTTCTGTATGTCATTCTTTTTTTCCTTTTTTTATTTTTCTTTCTTTTATTTATTTATTTATTTATTTATTTATTTATTTATTTATTTATTTTGGTGGCTGGCCAGTACATTTGTGATTTATTGATTTTGCTGTGTATTGTAGTTCATTCTCACTGCTGTGTAGCAGCGCATGGTGTGACTATACCACATTTCTGTTGGGTGTGTGATATTGTAAATAAATATTAGATCTCCATCCTAGATTCCTTGCCTATAACTCCTAAAATCCTTGGAATCTCCAAAGCGATAGTGGTTTTTGGTTTTTTTCTGTTTTTGTTTTTGTATGCTAAGGGGTTGACTGACGACTGGCAGCCCCTTGGTACCTTCAGTATGGGGACCTGAAAGACCAAGGCAGGATCAGATTAGGTTAGATGAGATGAGATGAGATGAAACGGAGAGGGGCTGAAGGTTAAATGGCCAACAATTTAATCAATCATGCCTATGTAATAAAGCCTCCATAAAAATCCAGAAGGACGGGGTTTGGAGAACTTCTGCATAGCTGGATTTGTGGAGGTTCCTGGAGGGTGGAGAATGGCATACCCAGGGAGGGCGTGGAAGCTATGCACCTTTCCCCTGTGCCTTGCCCTATGCATCTCTTATCTGTTTTCTTTGTAATGTCCTTTATAATAAACCAGTAAGTGTAAGTAAAGTGCTTCCCTGAGCTGCTCTAGCATATTAATCAAGGAGGGGGTCATGGGAACCCTAATTTGTAGCTGGTCAGTGAGAAGCACAGGTAAAAGAACCTGGGCATTGGCATGGGAAGTGGGGGGGACTGAGTCCTCAACCTGTGGAATCTGACACTGTCTCCAGGTAGATAGTGGCAGAACTGAACTGGAAAACACTGAGCTGGTGTCCGTTAGGAGAAATCCCTACACACTTCTTGGTGACCAGAGATCACAGTAGTCTTCTGTGGTGTTGTATCTCCAGGTAGATAGTGGCAGAACTGAACTGGAAAACACTGAGCTGGTGTCCGCTAGGAGAAATCCCTACACACTTCTTGGTGACCAGAGATCACAGTAGTCTTCTGTGGTGTTGTTGAGATAGAAAACCAGTTTGTTTTTCCTCTCCATATCTTCACAGTGTGAAATTGCTGGGTCACAGGGGCAGCCACTACCAACTTTCAGCTTTAGTAGACAACTTCAGTAGACACTATCGTGCCATTTTCCAAAGTGATTGTACCAATTTACACTCCCACTGACAATGTCTGAGAGTTCCAGGCTGCATAGCTTTGCCAGAATTTTCTGTTTACATAAATTTTGTTGTAGGAAATGTAGGATCTGGAGAGGGTACCCTTGCACCCCTCTGAGGTGTGTATGGCCAGCACTAGCAGGTGTGCATGAACCAGAAGGTGGAAGATTCATCCCAATGGACCCATCAGCACACTAATATCTGCTGAATGGAGATTCTCACTTCACGGGCTCTAGATAGTCACCAGCATAGGGCTGTGCTCTCTTTGAGCACTTAACCATGTGTAACCAAAAAAAAAAAAAGATAAAGTGGGGGGTGGGGGACAGTAAATAAACATGTCAAATGATAAAAAGTCCCTACAAAGAAAAATAAAACAGGGTAAGAAGATACAGAGTGCAGGGGGAGGGGATGCTATTTTTAAGTGGGTGGTTAGAGGATGCCCTTCTGATAAGATAACTTTGAACAGAAACCAGAAGGAAGGGAGGGAACAAACCACAGGAAAAGAGAGCTCCAGGAACAGGGAGCTGTTCAGGGGAAAGGCCCTAAGGTGGGTGTATATTTGGCACATTCATGTAAGAACCTGGTGGGAGAAGGAGGGGTGAGAAATGCAGTGAGAGTTGGCAGGACATGATTATGTAGGGCCTACCCGCCCGATGTTCAAAAACAACCACAAGCAGCCCAATACACACATAGTCATATAAAGGGTTGGAAGTTTGGCAGTAGTTGGGAATGGTTGTTGTTTACAAAAATGGGATTGTGCATATATTAAAACTGGCCTTTTTAAAATTTTTTGTAGCTGGCTGGTGCAGGGATCTGAGCCCTTAACCTTGGTGTTATAATACCATGCTCTAACCAACTGAGCTATCTAGCCAGCCCCTGGTCTAACTGAACAAGATATCATGGGCATCTCTACAAGTCAATGACATAGATCAGGGTAGGCAAACTTTTTCTGTGACGAGCTAGCTAGTAAATAGTTAAGGCTTTGCAGGCAGGACAGTCTCTACTTAATACAATAACTATTCCATATTGCTGTTGTAGCTCTAGAGAAGCCATAGACAATATGTAAATAAATGAGTGTGGCTGTGTTCCAGTAAAACTTTATTTACAAAACAAGTAACAGGCTAGGTTTGGCTGAGGCTGTAGTTTGCAGAGACACATACCTTCACTGTGGTATTCCCAATGCTGAGAGCAGTGGCTGGGACACAGTAGGCATTCTATAAATATTTGTTAAATAAATAAATGAATAAATCTTATTCTTTTTAATAGTTGAGTATTCCATTGCTGAAATAACTCTTGATATTTTAGAAGAGGAACTTAAAGGAGGAATGATGAATGGGCAGCATGGGAGCTCACTTCTTCAGCCGCCTACATCTAGGGGCTGGCCAGTTAGCTCAGTTGGTTAAGAGCACAGCCAACTTCCCCCATCAATGATGATATTTGAGGCTTTCTCTTCTGCAATCGATGCTATCTAGTTTTTTGTTAAGAGTAGCCATTGGGTTCTGGGAAGGAGAGGTGAGAGGAAGAGAAGATGATGTCAGCTGTATCTTTCTCTTTGGGCAAATGAACTGCACGGTGAGAGGAGGCAACACCCCACTCTCCATATGCAGCCTCTAAGTACTACCCCATTACCTTCCTAGAAGGAACGTTCAGTCCCACCAACACTATATGAGTGTCATTTCCTGGTTCACCTCTTGCAAATAATGAATTTTAACAAATTTTAAAATACTGACGATTTGATGAGGAAAAAAAGTGTTATATTATTGAATTTACATTTTCCTAACTACATTCCATAAATATCTTTAAAAATGTTTAAGTCTACCTACATATTTTATTTATCTAACTTTAAACATAGTCTCTACCCACTAGATGCCAGTATTAACATTCCTCCTCCCGCAGTATTGACAACCAGCAATGTCTCCAGACTCCGCCAAATGTCCCCTAGGTGGCAAAATCGTCCCTTTTCAACCAGAAGCTGAAGGATGTGGAGGTTGTACGGCTCAAAAAGAGCAGGAATACAGAAATACCTAAAAGGGTGGTATTATCTCCGTGATACACTTTCTTTTCTTAGCTTCTGTAAGACCACACTTTCCCAATCTTTTCCCTACCTCTCCAGTCAGTTCTACCCAGTCTCGTTTCCTGTACTTTAGTAAATTTTAGAGTACCCCAGAGCGTGGTTCTGAGTCTTCTGCTCTCCACTTAAACTTACTCCTTTGGGGTTTCCATCTAGTTTTCCAACTTTAAATGGCACCTCTGTTGATAAATTCACAAATGTATATTTCTGTCCCATAAATAAGGTGACTTCCAAACCAGTGGGGAAAGGGATAGTATTGGGACAATGGACTCTCACTATAAGGGAGAAAAAGCTCATCGCTGTAGGAGAGTTGCCAGGTCTTGGTCGACCTTCTTGGTGCCAGGGGGCCTTGCCCGTGCTGCCTTTGTGAGTCTGCAGTGAGCGTGGGACTCTCACGTACACCACAATCTACAGGTGACTCGAGCTGCTAGTGCTCCAACAAAAACCCAGGAAGAGAGGGGAACGTGCAGTGACGGCGGATGAAGGCTGTGAGACCCCAAGGGACTGCAGCCGGCAAGGCTGTGCGCTCGCAACGCGACCCGGGTCGGGTCACCACGACCTCAGAGCGTAATCCTCGGATTCTATGAAACGGGTTAATTAGCTGTGTCCGAGAGGGCCGTCCCCACCAAGGTGAGCGTGAACCAATCGGTGAAGGAAATTCGCAGCCTTGTTTTAAGGGACCAATCAGAGGCCACGATGGCTTATTATGACACCCGCTAGAGCCAATGAAAAACGGAGATTTTTCCTAGCCTGCCTCCCAAGCTCCAGTCTCGGAAAGATTACACTGGGGAACAGTTTTTTAAAAGGTGCAAGTTAGAAAAGAAGTCCGCGGCTGGGCTACGGGATATTATGATTACGAAGATGAATGAGTAAGGCTGCAGGAAATTGCGAAAGAGAGCAAGATCACCCTACAACAAAACCCTGCGGAGAGTGGACTGGCAATTCACTCTCCAGCCCAGGGTTCCGAGGCGCGAGGGTACGTGCTGCGCGCTGACGTCACGCGCCGGGCCCCGCCCCCGTCGGTCGCCCATATAGCGTAGCCCTAGCGCGCGCGCGCACCATTGTGTGGCTGGACTCGGCCGCTGCTGTGGTGTGAGGCGCGTGTTCTGGCTCTCGCCGTCACCGCCCCCGCACCGCGGCTACTGTCTTGCGGTCCGCCGTTCGACAGCCAGCCCTCGGGCCCCCGCCCGCCAAAGACATGCCGCGCGTCTACATAGGGCGCCTGAGCTACAATGTCCGAGAGAAGGACATTCAGCGCTTTTTCAGTGGCTACGGCCGCCTTCTCGAAGTAGACCTCAAAAATGGGTGAGTCCGGCCTGGGCGCCCGCGCCCAGCGCTTAGGGCCT
>NW_007733488.1:34101-49303 GCF_000696425.1 Galeopterus variegatus
CCCCGCCCGCCAAAGACATGCCGCGCGTCTACATAGGGCGCCTGAGCTACAATGTCCGAGAGAAGGACATTCAGCGCTTTTTCAGTGGCTACGGCCGCCTTCTCGAAGTAGACCTCAAAAATGGGTGAGTCCGGCCTGGGCGCCCGCGCCCAGCGCTTAGGGCCTGGCGGCGGCGGCTGCGGAACCTAACCGGGGGAAGAGACGGCCAAGGCCGCGGCGCCGCGTGGCAGGGCCTCTAAGATGGCGGCGGCGCGGCGCCACGGGTGCGCGCGGGAGGCCGCGGGGATGCGTACGTGCGCGTCCCCGGCTAACGACGCCCCCGCCGGTGCCCGGCCCTCGTACCGCCCCCAGGCACCTTTGACAATATTAACTTTTCCAGTTCACAAACATGGAATGTCCATTCCTTTTTTGTGTGAGTCCTTCATAACGACGCCCCCGCCGGTGCCCGGCCTTCGTACCGCCCCCAGGTACGGCTTCGTGGAGTTCGAGGACTCCCGCGACGCCGACGACGCCGTTTACGAGCTGAACGGCAAGGAGCTCTGCGGCGAGCGTGTGATCGTGGAGCACGCCCGGGGGCCGCGCCGCGATCGCGACGGCTACAGCTACGGAAGCCGCAGTGAGTCCCACCCCAGCTCGCTCCGCGCCCTTGGGGACCGTGGGAGATGGGCGCAGGCATTAGGGTGGGTGGGGTGGGGCCTCCCAACCCGGGCAGACGTGGGGGCCGGGGGTCGTTAGAGTCGGGTGTCCCCGGACCCCGCTGCCTTCACGCCTGCTCGGGCCAGCCACGGGACGCCGGAGCGCGGGGATTGGGGCTGGGTGTTTGGTTTTGATTTATTACCTAGTTGGGAGGGGAGTGGCTTCTGATGGGCCCTTGTCTGCACTGTCGTGGGTTCTGCCCACGGAGGAAGTGAGGGTTGGCTGTATTTGTTATATATCCCTTGCTTACCTGTCAGTGCATTAGCTAGAAATGTGAAAGTTTGAGGGCAGGCTGGGGTGGAGGTGGGGTAGGGGACGGGAAAAGGGGGAGGAGCTGAAAATATAGGCATTAGTTACTAAAATTGGCGGGGCCAAAGAAAGTATTATATTAAAGTAATGTGGTATTGTACCACAAAGTAGACTTAAATAAGCTTTATGCTGTATTTGAACTAGTTGGGGCATGTTATTGGGAGGAGGTGGGGGGATTTTTGGTTATGTTAAATGTTTGATGTTGAAATTGTTGCATGTTGAATTCAAACTTTTTAACAAGTCCTTGATGTTTCAATTTGAAAGTGACCAATGGGGCTGAGGCTGTGTCCACTGAGGCTAAGATGACTGCCTTTCCTGATTGGCCTTGGCTTTTCCATACATTGTGTGACCCTTGCCCTATGACCCTTTGGCTGACCTTACCGGAAGCCATGACGACAGCAGCCTTTTGCCATTAGACGCAGGGTGATGGTGAGGATTCCAAGGGTTAGACAAAACTGGTTAATCTGAACTAGGTGACTGTTACCTTGCGTGTTTTGTGGCCAAACCACCACCAAAAACCTCACACTGTGATGTAAGTACTTAGTGTAACTAGTAAACATTTTTGTAAAATGTAGAAATGCATGTAATCAGTTAAGTTTTATATTTTACAATGTTCTGTAAAATAAAACTTAGCGAGGTAAATTGAATAAAGGAGCAGTCACTCTCTAACAGATTGTAGGAGAGGTTTAGTTGGATTTAGTCTATTTGACTTGCCCTTAATTTAATTTATGGCAAATCACAAATGTGTCAAAGGTTTAGCAATATAATAGCAAAGTCCTACTCCAGTAAATAAAAGTTGATATGTTTGTACTAACTTTCAAAAACATTATGCATCCGTGTCATTACAATGCATCTAATTGTTCCATCATGTGATAAAGGTGGTGGAGGTGGATACAGCAGTCGGAGAACTTCTGGCAGAGACAAATATGGACCACCTGTTCGTACAGAATACAGGCTTATTGTAGAAAATCTTTCTAGTCGTTGCAGTTGGCAGGATTTAAAGGTATGTGCTATAATTTGAGATAAAAATAACTAGTGCTTAAAAGGTAGACTTGTTTCATACTTTCATTCTTGAGAACCAAGTACAGTATGTAAACATTTTTCATTAGATTTCTGAGTCTAACCAGTGTTGTTGCTGTTTTAGGATTTTATGCGACAAGCAGGTGAAGTGACCTATGCGGATGCTCACAAGGAACGCACAAATGAGGGTGTAATTGAGTTTCGCTCCTACTCTGACATGAAGCGTGCTTTGGATAAACTGGATGGTACAGAAATAAATGGCAGAAATATTAGGCTTATTGAAGATAAGCCACGAACTAGCCATAGGCGATCTTATTCTGGAAGCCGTTCTAGGTAACTTGTTGAAGAACATGGAGAGGGGAGGAAACAATATTTGCCAACCAAAAATAATAATTGAGTAATTCCAGTTGTTGGGTAGTTGAACTTAAGCAAGCTCCTATTTTCTTCTTGTGCATTATTGGATTCCTTTCCAGATGTTTTGATGATGGATTTAATTTTGTAGTAAGCAAGTGTATTCTTTTTTGGTTTGTCTTGTTTTCGCTAAATGGCACAAATATTCTTGTTGTATTGAAATGAAGATTTGATTGTGTTTTGTGTTACAGGTCACGGTCCAGAAGAAGGTCACGAAGTAGGAGTCGCAGGAGCAGCCGCAGTAGATCTCGAAGTATCTCAAAAAGTCGCTCCCGGTAAATAATGTGGTATTGGGTCTTTTTTTTTTTTTTTTTTTTTTTTTTTACTACTGTATTTTTTCATGGAACACATGTATGTTTTGACAAGCTATTGAAAAAAATCTGGCTTTTCTTGTTCAGTTCCAGGTCACGGAGCAAAGGTCGATCACGTTCTCGGTCAAAAGGCAGGAAATCTAGGTCAAAGAGCAAATCCAAGCCCAAGTCTGATCGGGGCTCCCGTTCACATACTCGAAGTAGATCTAAGGAAGAGTATGAGAAATCTCGAAGCAGGTCTCGATCCCGTTCCCCAAAAGAAAATGGAAAAGGTGATATAAAGTCGAAATCCAGATCAAGGAGCCAGTCTCATTCCAATTCACCCCTACCTGTTCCACCTTCAAAAGCTCGTTCTGTGTCCCCTCCACCAAAAAAAGAAAAAGCTGCTTCAAGATCCCATTCTAGATCTCACTCAAAGTCAAGATCAAGGTCCAGATCGAGTTCCAGAGATTAACCCAAAACTCTGTGTTCTTTGCACACTATTATGGAACACTTTCCTACTTGCTTAGGCAGTTACTCTTCCATGTTTATACTTGGCCTCTTCTGCAAGAGGAATCTCTTGAAAACGGGGCATACACAAATTTGATTTATGGCCAAATTTGATGAAAAAGATGAGGTTCTAAGGAAATGGTGGCACGAAGTCAAAGACCCTCTCCATTCTTTGTAGAATTAAGATAACTTTGATTTTATAGCTTTTGAGCTAAAATAACTTTTGTAAAGATTAAGCTCACTTAGATTTTTTTTTTTTTTAAGTATTTCAGCAGGATCTGCTGTAGGGTTCTTTGTTTTGTTTGCTTATTTTTAAATTAACCGTTTCAAGCTTTGAATACTTAAGGCTTTAGAGGGAGAACCCAATTTTCAATTATGTTGGCTTTTTATAAAGCTTGAGTTATGTAAGATTTAAATAAGTTTGCTACCAAGATGATTGCCTTATTGAATAGGTCACTATTAAATTCCTACAAATGTTGATAACTGCTATTTGTGGAAATGATGTAAATTCTACCTAAGTGTAAAACAAGGCAAGCCTCAGACCAGCAATAAATTATTCAGTTTGTATAACACATTTTGTCCTGTTAATCAAATTTGCCAAAGTCTTTATCTGCCCCCTTAACAAGTTGGGTTAAAAATAAAAGATATTTTGTAGTCAGTCTGTTACACAGTTTTGCCTAAATAAAAAAACTTTTTTGAAACATAAATTTGATTGAACTCTTCAAGAAATAGCTCCTAATAGTTCGGATCTCCTTTAGCTAGTAATCTCACTTTCTGGAAGTCAGGTGTAATTAGTGTTGTTTGACATTAGAGTATGGTTTAATGATCTTTAATGTTATATAAAAGTAGAAATAGCCTTTCTTTGATCAAAAATTTAGTGTATTCATAGTAGGAAAGCACGTATCGTGTTCTCTGCTGAAAGATCATCATATTTGACAGATACTTAGCAGATCACTTGGTAAAGTCAGTTTAAAGTAAAATTTCAGCCAACAGTTGCCCCTTTGTAGTTAGTGAGTTTATATGGTAATGGGTTAGAACATCCTTACAAATTTTATACTTTGTGTGGTTGGTTTGAAAAACAATTAAATGGGTAAACCTAACTTTTTGTACTTTATTATGAATGATACGATAATACTGTGGAAACCAAATTATAATGCAAATTTGTAGTAACTGGGTTAGCAAATAGTCCATACAACCATAACCCTAATTAGTTGAAATTGCAGTTAGAATGGATTACCTTATACCTTATTCACATACTTTTAAGTAATTACATTTGAAATTGTTTATTAACCTTAGTCTGAAATGAAGATGTAGGTTTATTGGCTCAGATTTAATACCTTACTAGGAGCTGTCACTACGTAAAATAGTAAGGGTTGGATTGTGATAGGGCATGGTGGTACACAGCTCGTTGTGCCACAGGTGTGACTAGGACACATGACAGTCTATGGTTGGTTTGTAGGTTTAAATAATCCAGAAAACAAACCCAGTAAATGAAGCTGAGTGAAAAAATTAGTCAAAGATCAAGGTGTCAGTAACTGGGAGTACCATACTTGGTAATGTGCAAAAGGCCTTGTTTTTGAGAAGTTCCTGGGCTGACTGTTAAAAAAAATCTTAAAGCCTAACCTTAGGAATGTAGTGCCCCAAAATGTTGGTGGTGCTTTCATTATTTTATTTTCTTTGATACTTTGTTTTTGTTTATAAGTAATGAGTTTATCTTTTAAATATAAACAAAAAAACTTAAAAGAAATTGTGTGTAATTATACTTTATTATCTTGCCTATTCAAAGAACAGAAGTGATGACTCTTAAGAATTGGCTTTAACCAAAGTTCTCTTGTTTTCAGGGAAAGAACAAAAGTTTTGAACCACAGCCTTTTAAAAGGAAGGAGGGGGATATTACAGTGTAAATGTTGGCTTTCTAAAAGTATGCAACATCCATCAGCTGGGCTCTCAATGTGACATCACATGGTCAGAGGCAAGAATAGCAAAAAAAAGTCTAGTCCTGTTTCATATTTGTAGACCTAAGTCATTGGATGCACTAAGCCAGTATATAACATTGGCCCACTTGAGAACATAGTTGACTGATAAAATGTTCAGTTTGCTAACTTGTGAGTAGGATCAGAGTTAATACATGTCACACATCAGTGGCTAGGTGGAGTATTAAACTGATGCAGAGCAAGAGAAATGTGAGGAACATCTTAATTCCCCTTTCTTTTAACTTGGTAGTGTTCACATGCCGTAGTGCCTTTATGGCTAGTTCGAGTACTATTTACTTTGACTTAAACATTCCCATTCCTGTGTTACCACCTTTCATCTTGGTATTTTCTTTCTCCCACTTTGTTAACCTATTTATGCTTTATCTCAATAAAATGTTTATTGCGGGAAAGGCTTGTTTTGAGTTTATTGGGTATTCCCACTTGGAATCAAATTCTTGGCAAATGGTTATTTGAATTGGAGTTGCTGTTGGCAAGCCATTCCTGTCTCAAGTATGGGGAAAGGATCTTGTTCCTCAGAAATGTGTTTGAGGTCAACATAGTAGATGGTTTATCTTGGTCAAGTCATTCACCCTTGTACTTCAGTGTCATTCATGAGACAGTAGGGGTAAAGCCTCATGGGTTGTGAAGAAAAAGAACATGAAGAGTACTTAGAAAAGTACCATAATAAATACGAGCTGCTATTATGAAGGATTAAATATACTAAATCAGTTTTTATTAACTTTGTTTTTTACATAAAATTTACCCATGTGTTAAATAGTGGTCCAAGCATTCTACAGCACAGTTACTTCTCAGGTGAACTAGAAAGCTTTAATCATCTTTTCCTTAACTTTGGCAGTATGCACTTAGAAATTGCTGCTTTTTCATGTAATGTGCTTTCAGAGAGTACTGTTTCCAACTTCAGTTTGTATGGTTGCACCCAATTTCAGTCCTGTGGCGATGGAACCTAGAGTGGAGAGTTTGACTTTCTTAAGTTGTGATTTAACTTTATTTACAGAAATAATACATGCTTGGAATATAGTGTCCCTCAAGAGCCTACTTACTAAGGTAGCCACTGTTAATTGTATCTGCTCAGAGTTCTGTGGTCATATGTATATGTCTTATTTTCAATGATAATTTGTACTGTCAGTAGTAGTCAGTCTAACTTGTTTTTACATGGTGTATGCTAAGAGAGATCTGCTTTTAATGGCCTACTGGTATATTGTTGGATGTATAATTAGGTTTTTTAAAATCTAACAGTTAAGTAATCTTTGCTTATGTAATAACATGAATTAAAAAATTACTTTCAACTTTCAATATTATACAATCAAGGGGCCGGCCCGTGGCTCACTCGGGAGAGTGCGGTGCTGATAACACCAAGGCCACAGGGTTTTTTAAAATCTAACAGTTAAGTAATCTTTGCTTATGTAATAACATGAATTAAAAAATTACTTTCAACTTTCAATATTATACAGTCAAGGGGCCGGCCCGTGGCTCACTCGGGAGAGTGCGGTGCTGATAACACCAAGGCCACAGGTTGGGATCCTATATAGGGATGGCCGGTTCACTCACTGGCTGAGAGAGGTGCTGACAACACCAAGCCAAGGGTTAAGATCCCCTCACTGGTCATCTTTTTAAAAAATAAATAAATACAATCAAACTACAGCTCTTACACAGTTTAGCATATACTGTAGTAATTATCAGTTTATATGCTAATCTTTGAACTTTTCCAGTCAATGACCATATCTCAAATAAGATGTATATTTGTATCCCTAACATGAAGCAGGCATTCATTTACTAAAAGGATGAGTTAGTGCCCATGTGTGTTGATCTTTTAGATTCTAAGTAGCTTATTTATTGATTTTTAAGTTTTTTTTCTTTTTTTACATAGCTCATTTGGATTTTCATGTAGGCAAAGTGATGCTAAGTGTTGCATTTTGCATTAGGAAGCTGTATTAATTGTAAGTATTATTCACGGCTAACATCCATATATTTACACCTATTTGAGAGATTATTTGTAAGGGTCAGTGTGGTATATAATAGGCTTTCTAAGCAGTGGCAGGGCTTAAGTCCTGATTTAGTTCCTAACAGCCTAAAGCATTAAAATCCAATGTCTGTTTTAGATTCTGACTTTTTTGTAACAATACAATTTCACACTTGGCGAAGAGTTGTAGGTATAGTACAAAAACCTATATACCATTTTCTAATTCCCCAATTATATTTTGGGTTTTTTATTTGCATTTGTTTATTTCTTATTTGCATTTGTTTTTTTCTAAGCCATCTGAAAGTAAGTTGGAGACATCATGCTCTCCTTCCTAGGAACAGGGGTACTCTTACACAGCATTATCGAAATCAGGAAACTAACATTGATATAATACTGTTATCTAATCTACAACCTATATTTAAATTTCATATTGCCCATAATGTTCTTTATATTTTTTTCTTTGTCTATAGTCATTGTTAGATTTTGGTGGCATGACTTTAGTCTCTTTTAATATGGAATACTTCCTTAGCCTGTTTCTTTACCTTGTAATTTTTGAAGAGTAAAGAACAGTTATTTTGTAGAATTTCCGTCAATTTGGGTTTGTCTCCTGACTGCATTTTTGGCAAGAATATCACAAGAAAGACTGTCCTCAATGCATCCTATCGAGTAGCCCACAATAACCCGGATGACCATCAAGTCACCTTTTCCTCTTTAATAATTTGTGGAGGGTAACTAGAATCTTTTATTAAATATGTAATGCCCTATCAAACTTCTTTACTATTATGGACATTTATTGGTGACATTCTAAGCCATATTCGTTGGCATTTTGCTGTAAAGGAAGTGTTTTCTCTGGCTGGTAGACTGTCTTAAAGGTAAGGTTGAAAGAAGGGGTTTTTTGTTTTTAAGAGGAACCCAGTCATTTTGGAGATGGAGAAAGAGCTGCTGAAGAGAAAGCTTTCATGGCAACAGATTGAACTCTATTACTGCTGAAACTCCATTTTCCTGTTTTCAAGCAGGAAAGTGATTCCCCTAGCCCAGAGCCAGAAACAGGTTGGGAAACATCATTTATACAAGAGGAATACGCAAGAGAAAATTGGCTGGATCATCTTCTGTAAAATGATAGCTTCTGGTATTGTGAAAAGTAAATGCTGTTGTCAAAGTACTTGGCACAGTCACTCATTAAATAGTAGTTGCCTTTATGAAAACATTCTATAAATTCTAAGTAAATCCTAATACTGTTCTAGCCAATTAAGAAAAAAGCAAAGCAGAGTTGCTGAATGTGGTGCCCAAGTATTAAAATATCGACTATCCCTACTTTCTAGTCAAGAACTGCCTGAGTGTACTACATACATTGCTCTTTTTTTTTTTTTTTTTCCTTTTTGTCTTTTTTTCGTGTCCGGCAATGGATCGCAACCCTCAGTGTCGCGCCCGTACCGGACCGGGACCGGCAACGGGATCGCAACCCTCGGTGCTGCGCCCACACCTCGCTCAGCCAGTGAGCGGGAACCGGTCTGTATGTGGGATCCGAACCCTCGGCGGGAGCGCCACCACACTCCCAAGCAGTGCACTGTAGCAGTGCGCCACCGGGCCAGCCCCATACATTGCTCTTTTACCATACAAAATTTCAGACACCAGTGATGATAATATGATGAACTGCTTGTGTACTCATCTAGCTTTAACATTACACACTTGTACACTTCCTCCCCTGGATAATTTTGAAGGAAATCCTAGACATTTCATTTGTAGATGGTTCAGTATATACCTTCCAGACATCTAAAGTCTCTTTAAACCTATAGTCCTTTTTTCCCTAGCAATGTGTTTGAAGAAGCCAGGTCACTGTCCTATAGCTTCCCAGTCTTAACTTGTTGACAGCATTTTCAGTGGCGTCATTAAGCATGTTCTCCTGTCCCTTGCATTTCCTGTGAATTGATAGACCTAGAGCAATGGTTTTCAAAGTGTGGTTCCCGGACCAGCAGCAGCAGCATCTCTGGGAACTTGTTAGAAATGCAACTTCTCAAGCCCCACCTCAGACTCTGAATCAGAAACTCTGGGTGGATTCCAGCCATAGGTGTTTTAACATGACTTCCAGGTGGTTGTGCATGCTAAAATATAAGGCCCACTATTCTAATGGGTTTATCAAATACCAGGGGTTTTTTTTGTTCCTCAAAGATTACTTGGGTGTCCTTTTTTGTCATAATGGCAGCCATCGATGATCTTTGCCTAGATCATTAAACCATGAACTGATGGTTTAAAGTATTTCAATCCATTGCAGTTCTTACCAATGTTAATCTTGTTCTGTCTTCAGTCAGCAGGACTCAAGTTGCCCTCAGAGTTCTTTTGAAACAATTTTGATCTTGTCAGTTTCCTTGCTTTCTGGTATGGTCAGATTTCAGGGCTCATCTTGGACGTTTTTGGTTCTGGACCTGAAATCAGCCATTTCTCCAAGGAGTCCTGGTTATGATTAGTTGAAAATGGTATTTAGCAGCCACAGTCTGG
This sequence comes from Galeopterus variegatus, assembly GCF_000696425.1. Lineage (NCBI taxonomy): Eukaryota > Metazoa > Chordata > Mammalia > Dermoptera > Cynocephalidae > Galeopterus > Galeopterus variegatus. Next base: position 43,788 of record NW_007733488.1, read on the forward strand.
GCCCTTGGGGAGCTCACTGCTGCTTATTTGGTCATAGGCCTTTTTTAGTGGACAGAGCTGGGAAACCATTGCCTGATTCTCCCTCTAGCCACACAGATCATGTTACCTTCGGGCCATCTGAAGGTCCTCCGTTCTCCAGGCTAAACACATTCTCAACCCTGTCTAGTGCAGCAGTTTTGAATCCCCTGGCCGTCTCAGTTGTCTTCCTGTGCTCTGATTTATGAGTGTTCTTAAGAGTGTGGCCCATCACACTCTGTAAGAAGTATAATATATACAGCACTTCAGGTTTGCCCTAACATGCTCAAAGCAGAGCAGTACATGACCTCCCTGCCCTAGTCGATGCTTCTTCAGCTGAATTCTGAGCCATTTCTGGCAAAGGGGTGAGGGGATTAAAGGACCCCTGCAGATTTTTTTCTGTACTTTAGAGGGTTTTAAGCAGATCATGTGTCATCTTGCTCTAGGTAATGAGTAGAGGAAGAAGGGAAATTCAGAGCCTAAATTTCAGTGTGATTCTATAATATGCAACAGCACTATAAATAGGATAAGTAAACAAGACCTTTAATTATAGTTTTCATCCACCTTTGCCATAGACAACATTGCCAACATTGTCTTGAGCCAGCAGGAACTCAAGGCCAGACCACAGTGTGGCTATGATTGTAATAAGATGATCAATGCTCATTGGTGTCTTCAGTAAGCCCTCAGAGTGCAGTACCGAGTCACCATGGTCCAAACCCACATTCAGCAAACACTTATTAAAGGCCTTACCAGATGTGTGGTAGATTACATTACTGTTGGAAATATTTACTATCAGCCCATTCCACCTCCATGGGCAGAGTTCTTCCCATTTCTTGATTTTGACCAATGGAATTTTATCAGATATGACATATTTGGCAGGCTAAATGATGCCCTCCCTCCACCCACCCTCAAAAATGTCCATGTTCTAATCCCCAGAACTTGTGATTATATAACCTACATAGTAAAAGGGACTTTGTAAATGTAATTAAATGAAGGTCTGCAGATAAGATTGTCCTGAATTATCTGGCTGGGCCCAGTGTAATCACAAGGGTCCTTATGGGGAGACTGGAGGGTCGAAAATCAGAAAAAAGTCGATGTGAAAAGGGAAGTAAAATCAGACCGGAGATGCGACATTGCTGGCTTTAAAGATGGAAGGGGCCATGAGGCAAGGAAACCAATTCTCCCCAGAGCCTCTTGGCGGGGGAGTGTGGCCCTGCCAACTTGATTTGGCCCAGTGAAACCCATCTAAGACTTCTGATCTCTAGAACCATAAGGTAAAAAATTTGCATTGTTTTAAGCCCCAAATTTGTGGTAATTTGTTACTGCAGCTACAGGAAGCTTAATACAACACAACTGAAGGCTTAAGAAACACTTATACTGCTGGCCTTGCTTGCTTGCATCTCTGCCACCACTGAGAGAGGAATATTCCTCAGCCATCCTGCTCATCCGAGGAGGTGAGAGACAGGTGGCCCAGAACCGCCTGTTCACTCCAGCCTAAATCAGTCAACCTGCAGTAATGGGAAAAATAAAAACATGGTGTTGTGTGCTTCTCAGTTTGGGGGGTTAGCAGCAATAGCTAACAGGGTGCTTGGCAGCTCCACATGTCTTTACGTTAACGATACACAGTAGAAATTGTCATTCAGCATCTTCAGATTATGAGACAGGTTAGTTAAATCCACATGCCCAAAGTCGCACATGACAGAGTATTCTAAGTCCAGTTATTTGTTTCATTTTGCCTAAGCAAATAAGATATCTTCCATTTGCTCCTCCCACCCGCATTCTTTCTCTGCTAGCTCTGAGCTGTAGGAAGCTAACCTCTATTGACTCCATCCATCCACTCCCTTGCCCTCTGGTTTCTGACTGGGTTCAGTTAGGGAATAGTAGTAAGATATGGGAGGGAGGGAGAAGATTGAAGTTGGGGTATTTATTCCTATAGCTCCTTCCCTGCAGGGTTACCTAAGACTGGTGGTGGCTTTCAACCGAAGGCCATGGTGTCTGGCCTACAAAACCCTCTTGTTCCATATCCTGATAACCACGGTCTCCCTATGTCCTAGCCCCCCAGTCTTGTGCTAACAATTGTGATTTTCCTACAGCCTGCCTACACCTTTATAAATAACCCCTTTATTCAATTCTCTTCAAATTTATCAGTTGGAGCATGCCTCCTGTTTCCTGTCAATCCAAACACAGCAAGGACAAGTGGGGATTTAGCCTGCCTACACCTTTATAAATAACCCCTTTATTCAATTCTCTTCAAATTTCTCAGTTGGAGCATGCCTCCTGTTTCCTGTCAATCCAAACACAGCAAGGACAAGTGGGGATTTATAGTCAATGAGCACAGTGAGGGGGCCTGTGGACAGAAAATTTCTAAGAAGAGTTACCATGGGTAGGGGGGGTTCTTGCTAAACTGACCTACAGGATTCTTGCTAAAGGCACACCAAGGACATATATCAAAGGTGAGGGATGAGGACCTTGATCAGCTATCAAGGGTAGGAGATCACTTGTTAAAATGACTAAGCAGGCCAAGGACTGGACAGATTGGGGGTGTTGGGGGTGCAAATTTGGTCGAGGAGAGAGCCTTTTGTCAGTTTTTTATCACTCTTCCAGCATGACCCTTGAGAACTAGAGGATTCAAAAACGATAAAAATTTAGTAAGATTAGAGTACTTTGATGTGTTGCTTCACAGTATATAATTTTTTTTTTTTTTTTGTCTTCTTGTCTTTTTCCGTGTCCGGCAACAGATTGCAACCCTCAGTGTTGCCCCCGCGCCTCGCTCAGCCAGTGAGCGGGAACCGGTCTGTATGTGGGATCCGAACCCTCGGGCGGGAGCACCGCCACGCTTCCCAAGCGGCACACTTATCCAGTGCGCCACCGGGCCAGCCCCCACAGTATGTAATTTTTAAAATCAGTACCCTAAGGAAACTGTATCAAATTCTCATGTCCAGTTGATTTTCTTAACCATTTTAGCCTAGTAAATATTAGAACAGTACATAGAACTGTATCATCCAGTTGAACTACACTCAAGTTTTCAGAGCAACCTGTCTAACCAATACTACCAGCATCCCCACAAGCAGCCTGTGCCATCATCTGGTGCCTGTGTTGAGGGCACATTCTATACATCTCATAATTCATTAATGAAAAAACATGGTATTGTAATGATGAGGAAATGGAGGAGAATGACAACATTAGCAGCACACAGCATTTCCTCCCCTCCCAGTCCCCATTTGATAGCTCAGCTTCTATCACTCAGCCATTTCTTCTTCATCTCTAGAAAAAAAGAAAAGAAATGCCACTTAGCTCTTCTGTGAGTTTGTACACCCCGTCAGCAAAACAAAAGCCTCACATAGTTAGCTTAAAAAAAAAAAAAGATGCCTGCAGCTCCTAAACCGTGGCCTTTGTGGGCATGGCTGGCCAGTCCCTTGCTTTAGGTAAGACTATTTAGCCCCCTAACCAGCAGATTGTATTTTCGTATTTACTGTTATTCCATGTGCAAACAAGAAATCCATAGAAGGAGGAGAGAATTATAAATCCATTTTCCCTCATCAAAGGTATACAAGGGTACTTTTAAAAGTTCACAGAAAATTAGAATTGAGATAATACGACTCTTTCCATGAACTTTTTAAAGTATTCTTTCTTTGATTTATATTTCACTACGGTCTTTCCTGGTCAAAGTGGACATTCAGGTCAAAAGTTAGATGAAGGTTGCTTTAAAGTTCAAAGAAGAGTTAGCTCAATTGGTTAGAGCATGGTGCTGCTAACACCAAGGTCCAAGGTTAATCACTGTACTAGCCAGCCACCAAAAAATAATAATAATAAATTAAAAATTAAAAAGTTTAGAGAAGAAACAAACTTCTCTTTTGAGAGCCTATTTGGTGCCAGGTGCTTGCCACTTGCTACTGGAAACGCAAAGATGGATATGTTGGGTAGTCTGTGACCTCATCCCCTGCAACAAACAAGGACAAGGCTACCAGTAATAGCGCCAGAGACTTTCCAAGCTGGTACAAACCTCCACTGTCATCTTGTCCTGTCCCTTATCTGATGCTTGAATCTGCTCTTGTTATTTCATATCCGGCCTGCTCAGGTAGCTCATCTATTTGAGCACCTAGAACCCCACAGTGCATTTTTAAAGGACCTGAGTTATTATAAAGGGCTTTATTGCACTGAGCCATGGCTTTCACACCATTGTCTGTTTCTTTGATTCTTCAAGACAGATAAAAAGCACAGATCCCCAGGCTTCAGGGGCCTGTGGGTTCACACGAGGCAATGTAGCATCTTCAATATGAGTGTGGGCTCAGGGGCTAAAATTCTGGCTTTACTATCCACAATGACATAATCTCACTGTTAAATGGAATTTATGGGAGACCACTTTTTTTTTTTATTGAAACATGATTGATTGTACATATTTGTAGGGTACCACGTTGAATATCAATACCCATGTGCAATATGTGATGCTCAAGTCGGGATAATTTGTACATTCAATGTTACACAATGTAATCATTTTTTGCAGCCCTTTACCAATTTCTTGCTATCCCCACTGTACATATTTGTAGGGTACCACGTTGAATATCAATACCCATGTGCAATATGTGATGCTCAAATCGGGATAATTTGTACATTCAATGTTACACAATGTAATCATTTTTTGCAGCCCTTTACCAATTTCTTGCTATCCCCAGCCCCTGCCTCTAAAGGCCATTGTTTTGGACTGAACTCCTGCACTAGGCCCCAACAGAACAGGCCAAACCAAAATGGAGTTACTCATGCTAAAGATCTATGTCACCAGACCAAAACTAAATTTTTGTCTGACCTTCTGAGAAATCAGAAGAGAGAGAGATGACTGTCAAATACCCAAACAGGCCGGTTTTAGCCAGCGTGATAATGAGGTCTCCTCTGCTTTAACCCTGATGAGGAAAGCAACCTGATGTAATCAGAGGTTAGCTGATCTGCTTTTTGTATTATGCTATTTCCTCATTCTTGCTCAAGCTACTTTACAAAAATCGACTCTTCTGTCATGTCCAATGGGAGCACTTTTTCTAAATCTTTAGAAAGGACACTACCTGATTCATGAATTGCTAATGAAAGCCAATTAGATCTTTAAATTTGTTGAAATTTTGCTTTTTAAAATCACTAAAGAGTGGAGAACAGAAAAGCAGCCCCAGGCAGCCGGGAGCTAGCCTGGCACTCACAGCTGGGCCTTGGTATTCTGTTGAACATACACGTTTTCACAGAACACCAACATCAGGGCTGCTCTGAGACAGTGATAGAATGAGACAAAAGCAAGTCTATTACATAATCATGTCTAAGCACAAACAAAAACAAGAACATGTCTAAACCTCAAAAGAACCGAACATACCCTCAGGCTGGATACTGAGTCACAAGCTGTCTTTACCAATTAAAGGTTTATCTCTGCTCTGTATTTATCTCTCCAGTAAAAAATTATTGTACCCAGGGGGCTGGCCTGTGGCTCACTCGGGAGAGTGCGGTGCTGATAACACCAAGGCCAC